>NW_024870682.1:992500-1069546 GCF_019054845.1 Dipodomys spectabilis | reverse complement strand
GAAACCATGGGACCTATGTTTCTTTGGCCTGGCTTACTTCACTTAATTTTTTTCCAAGTCTTTCCATTTCATAAGAAATGGGGCAATGTCTTTCTTTCTGATAGAGGAATAGAATTCCATTGTGTATACATACCATATTTTCTTAATCCATTCATCTACTAAGGGGCATCTGGGTTGGTTCCATTTCTTACCTATGGTAAATAATGCTGCAATAAACACACTCGTGCTGGAAGCTTTAAAATAATCATGTTTGTAACATTTGTGTAAATGCTCAAAAGTGGGATTGCTGGGAAATAGGGGAGCTCTATATGGAGTCTTTTGAGGAATATCCATACTACTTTCCAAAGTGGTTGAACAAGTTTACATGCCTACCAACAATGCAGTAGGGCTCCCTTCTGTCCACAGACCAACCTGCTGTTAGAATTCTTGATTATAGCCATACTAACTGGGGTGAGGTGGAATCTGAATGTTTTGATTTGCATTTATTTTATAGCTAGGGAGGTTAAACATTCCTTCATGTGTCTACTGGCCATCCTTCTTTCCTCTTCAGAGAAGTTTCTTTTTATGTCTTTAGACCACTTATTTATTGTGAGGATTTGCTGTTGGGACATTTATTTTTTGAGTTCCAGGTATATTTTAAATATGAGACCCTGGTCCATTGTATGGCTAGTGAAGATCTTCTCCCAATCTTTGGGCTTTCTATTGATCTTGCTAGCTTCATCCTTTGCCAGGTAGAAACTCTGAAATTTCATGCAATCCCATTTGTCCGACCTTTCTTTGATTGGCTGTGTTTCTGGGTCTCTTTTAAGAAAATTTCGGCCTGTGCAAGGAGACTTAGAGTTTTTCCAATTCCATCTTGTAATGTTTTCAGAGTGTCTGCTTTGACTCCAGGTCTTTCATCCATTTGGAATTGATTCGTTTGCAGAGTGATATATAAGGATCTAGCTTTAATTTTCTACAAGTGATTAACCAATTTTGCCAGCACCATTTACTGAAGAGGCTGTCTTTTTTCCATTCTAATTTTTAACTCCATTATCGAAGATAAGATGGCTATAGGTCTGTAGGTTCATTTCTGGATTTTCAATTATATTCCATTGTTCCTGAAGTCTGTTCTTGTGTCAGTATCAAGCTGTTTTGATTACAATGATGTTGTAGTAGTGTTTGAAATATGGTACTGATATTCTTCCAGCACTTTTCTTTCCGTTTTTGATCATTTTTGCTATTTGGGGTGTTTTATTGCTCCCTATGAATTTTTGGATTGCTTCTTCTACTTCTTTGAAGAATGAGGTTGGGATATTGATAGGTATCGCTTTGAATTTGTAGATAGCCTTGGCAACTACTGCCATTTTCACGATGTGGATCCTTCCAATTCAGGAGCATGGGAGGTTTTTCCATTTTCTAAGAGCTGTTTTGATTTTCTTTTTCAGGTTTTGAAAGTTTTCATCAGCCGGGCACTGGTGGCTCACACCTGTAATCCTAGCTATTCAGGAGGCTGAGATCTGAGGATCATGGTTCAAAGCTAACCAGGAAAGGAAAGTCTATGAGACTCTTATCTCGAATAAACCACAAGAAAACTGGAAGTGGTGCTCTGCCTCAAGTGATAGAGCGCTCGCCTTGAGCTGAAGACTTGTGGGACAGCACCCAGGCCCAGAGTTCAAGACCCATGACTGACAAAAAACAAAAAAGTTTCCATCAAAAAGATCATTCAGTTTTTGGTTAATTCCTAGGTGTTTTAGTTTTTGGGGGGATTATTATAGATGGAGTCGTATTCCTGGTTTCAGCCACACTTTTCTCATTGTTGGATTAGAGAAAAGCTATAGTCTTAGAGGGTTAATTTTATAACCGCCTACTTTGCCAAAGTTTTGAATCACTATGAGTAATTTGGGAGTGGAGTCCATGGGATTCTTTAAATACAAGATCATGTCATCTACAAAGAGGGAGAGTTTTATTCATCTTTCCCTATTTGGATCAATTCTATGTTTGCATCTAGTCTTATTGTTCTTATTGTTTTAGCTTGGCATTCTAATGCTAAATTGAAAAAAAAAACTGGAGAGAGTGTACATCCTTATCCCCTTCTCTTTTTTTATTGTGAAAATAATTTACAGAGGAGTTACAATTACATGGGCAAGATAATGAATACATTTCTTCTCAAGCATTGTAGACTCCTCTTTTGATTCCCATTCCCAGCCTTTCCCATCCTCCCCCCGCCCCCACCCAATTCTCCCCCCACCCCCCCGCACCAAAGTTGTAAAGTTCGTTTTCGACAAACTACTTGTACATCTCATTGTTGCAATGGGTCCACCTGTATCCCTATTTAAAACGATTTTTTCCCCTTCCCCTCCACAAATTATACTGACACCAAATACAGTGAAAGCAGGGGTCATACTGTGGGGGAGTGACATACAAACAACAAAGAAATAATCTTACAAATGTGTTAGAAAAATTGCATGAAAGAGCAGGGGTCCTGGTGGCTCACGCCTGTAATCCTAGCTACTCAGAAGGCTGAGATCTGAGGATCGCGGTTCAAAGCCAGCCCGGGCAGGAGAGACCGTGAGACTCCTATCTCCAATAAACCACCAGAAAACCGGAAGTGGCGCTGTAGCTCAAGTGGTAGAGCACTCGCCTTGAGCTGAAGAGCTGAGGGACAGCGCCCAAGCCCAGAGTTCAAGCCCCACGACCAACAAAAAAAAAAAAATTGCATGAAAGAAAAACTAACATTGGAATACATATCTTCAGGTTCATTTCCCTAACATCAAATTATCTGACTTTTTTGCTTGACTCAGACATATATAGATATTGCTAATAAGGGAAACCAAGGGACCTATGTTTCTTTGGGCATGGCTTACTTCACTTAATATAATTTTTTGCAAGCCTTTCCATTTCCTAACAAATGGGGCAATGTCATTCTTTCTGATGGAGGCATACAATTCCATTGTGTATATACACCACATTTTCATGATCCATTCATCTACTGAGGGGCTTCTACTGAGGTTCGATATCTTAGATACAGTAAATAATGCTGCAATAAACATAGTCGTGCTTGTAGCTTTATTGTGGTCTTGTTTGTGAACATTTGGGTAAATGCCGCACAGGCCACAATTTTTTTAATAGAGACCAAGAAACACAACAAATCAAAGAAAGGTAGGCCAAATGGGATTGCATGAAATTGCAGAGCTTCTGCATGGCAAAGGACATAGCCAGCAAGACCAATAGAATGACCACGGATTGGAAGAAGATCTTATCTAGCCATACAATGGACAAGGGTCTCATATCTAAAATATATTTGGAACTCTAAAAATTAAATCCCCCAACAACAAATCCTCAAAGAAACAACTGCCCAATAAATAAGTGGGCTAAAGTCGTAAAAAGAAACTTCTCTTAAAGAGGAAAGAAGGATGGCCAATAGGCACATGAAGAAATGCTCAACCTCCGTAGCTATAAAAACCTGCAAATCAAAACATCATTGAGATACCACCTCACTCCAGTTAGAATGACTAAAATCAAGAACTCTAATAACAACAGATGCTGGAATGGGTGTGGACAGAAGGAAACCTTACTGCATGGTTGGTGGGAGTGTAAATTTGTTCAACCACTTTGGAAAGTAGTATGGAGGTTCCTCAAAAGACTCCACATAGAGCTTTCCTATGACCCAGCAATCCGTTGTCCCCTTTTTGATTTAAGAGGAAATAGGTTTAGTTTTTAATCATTAAGTATAATGCTGGCTGTAGGTTTGTGATATACAGCCTTTATTCTACTGAGGAATGGTCCCTGGATTCATAACTTTTCCAGAGCCTTCATAGTCAAGATAACTCTCCCTCTCCATTTCCACATCCCTCTATTCCTATTTTTACCCACATATCTCCCTTAACCTAATAATGTCTGCTTTGCCAAATTCTTCTTTGCAGTTCGCAGCACGCTAATACATAGTTGTTTGATGTTGAATAGATATATCTGTTGAACTAGATTGTATCTGCAGTCGTTTTACTATGCAACTACAAGCTTTGGTTGATGCTTGCCTCAAGATAGTGTCCTAGCACAAAACTGGTGTTACATTCATCCCAAATGGGCAGAATAAACCTGAAAAACACAAGAAAAATGGTAAGTCCGGGTATCTCAAATCCCACTCATGGTAATCAGAGACAGAACAGAAAATGAATAATCCAGAGGAGAGCTCCAAAAAACCTCTACAAACACTAATGGTAAACATGGTAAATGAAAAGATTGAAAAGCTGCAAAGATTTTGTGTGAGCGTGAAAGGGAGAGAGAGAAGACAAACCAAAGGTCAATACACTAATATCATGAGCCTGAGGAAGCTACTCAAAGATTGATACAGGAATTGTATGAGCAGCTTGAGAACACTCAAAGAGAAATAAAAGAATGGTGTGAGCAGGCTGAGAAAAGTCAAAGAGATAGACAGCAATTGTGGGAGCTGGTGTAGAAGAGACAAAGAGAAAGTCAGGAGTGGTGTTAGGAGGCTGAGAACACTCAAAGAGAACTACAGGAATTGAGTGAACATAAGGAAGGTAATCAAAGAGTGATAGAGGAATTGAGAGAGCAGGATGAGAATACACAAATATGCCTAAAAGCTTCCATGGAATCCATAAACAGAGAGCTGAAAGAAGTCAGGAGGCCCACAAAGGGAATGCAGACTTGAACCCAACAGAAGGAATGGGAGTCCAAGGAAACCATAACCAATCAACTAAGTGATTTGAGAATAAATACTGAACACTAAATTAAGGAAGTAAAGAAGTTCACACAAGATCTAAAACAAAGCTCCAACAAAGAATTGGAAGCCATCAAAGCCAACCAACTAGAAGGAAAAGAAATAAATAACAAAGTAGAAGGTCTTGATAGTAGATCGAATCTCGGGGATTGAAGACAGCCTAGATATTATAGAGGAAGAACATACAACCATTCAAGAAAAATACAAGAAATATGATAGATCAATTCAACACATGGAAGACACAATCAGAAGGCCTAATCTGAGGATAATGGGTGTAGAGGAGCACCTAAAAACAGAAGTTAATGGTCTAGGAAATTTGTTTAACAGGATCCTAGCAGAGATCTTCCCAAACATGCAAAAGGATAGGCCCATTAAGTTACAAGAAGCTTTTAGAAATACAAATAGACCTGGCCAAAACAGGACATCCCACTCTCACAGTATAATTATCTCAGGATCAATTCAGACCAAGGAAAAGATCCTTAAAGCTGTCAAAGAGAAAAGATCAATCACCTATAAAGGGAAATGAATTAGAATCACCTCAGATTACTCAGCAGAGATAATTAAAGCAAGAAGAGCTTGGAACGATGTATGCCATGCCCTAATGACAAACAAATGTCAACCAAGAATACTATACCCAGCTAAACTCTCGTTCATAACCTAAGGTCAAAGAAAGTCCTTCCATAGCAAAGAAAAATTGAAACAATTTATCTCCACCAAACCAGCCCTACAAAAGATTCTTAAAGATGTCCTGCACATAGAAAACCAACAAGACCACAATAATGGCCAAGAAACTAAACCCAAACTGAGAATCCAAGAAGCATAGGAAGAACTCAGTTGCCTCATCCCCCAAGAAGGTGGATAAAATGGCAGGAACTCCCTAATACCTCTCAGTCCTATCTCTTAACATTAACGGACTCAACTCTCCAATTTAGCTACATAGACTTTTTAGTTCGATTAAAAAGCAAGATCCTTCCATCTGCTGCCTTCAGGATTCACTCTTGCCCAAAAAAACAGAAACATTTTCAATATGAAAGTCTGGAACAAAATCTACCAAGCAAACGGCCCCCATTATCAAGTTGGAGTTGCAATACTAATATCAGATAAAATAGACTTCAAATTAAAACTAGTGAGAAGAGATAAAGAAGGTCACTACACACTAATTAAGGGATATCTCCTTCTGGAGGATATTACAATGCTAAATATATTTTCACCAAACAATGGAGCACCCAAATTTATCCAAGAAACACTACTTTCCCTCTGATCCCACATTGTTGGGGACGTTAACACACCACGTTCCCCTCTAGATAGATCAACTCGGCAAAAACTCAAAAGAGAAACTGCGGACCTAAACAACTGCATAGATCAATTAGATTTAACAGACACCTACAGAATATTTCAACAAGCAGCATCAAAATGCATGGTTTTCTCAGCAACACATGGAAAATTTTCCAAAATAGACCACATTTTAGGCCACAAAGCAAATTTGTCCAACTTCAGGTACATTGAATTTATACCTTGTATTCTCTCAGAACACAAGGGAATAAAATTAGAACTCAGCATTAAAAACCACCAAAGAGTGTCCTGTAATTACGCAAGGAGCTGGAACAACACACTGCTGAATCACGATTGGTTCATGGAATAGATTAGAAAGGAAATTCAAGTGTTCATGTTATTCAACAAAAATGAGCACACAAACTACCAGCTCCTCTGTGAAATAGCAAAGGCAGTACTCAGAGGCAAGTTTATAGCTGTCAGTTCTTACATCAACAAATTGGAGAGATCTGAAACCAACAATTTAATGAGACATCTGGGCCTCCTTGCAAAAGAGCAGTAAAATAAACCCCAATCCAGTAGATGGAAACAATAATTAAAATTAAATCAGAATTAAATGAATTAGAATAAAAAAAAAACACAGAAAGAATCAACACAACAAAGTTGGTTTTTCGAAAAAAATCAACAAAATTGACAGACACTTAGCAAATCTTATCAGAAAAAGAAGAGAACACACCCATAATAAGTTTTATAATTTAGGTCAGGTGGTAGGAAAGGAAGTGGAAAACAATATTACATCCAGTAAAGCTGACATTCCTATTACATCACTAAGGAAGTAGTGTTAAGACCTGCAGGACTCATAGGGTTGTTGCATGTGACATTACTATGTAAAACACTATTAACGATCATCTCAGACATCCATAACATTCTCCTTCCATTTTCAAGGTCAAGAGCCAAATATCTATGACTTTTTATTAATTGGGTGTGTTTCCTAGGAAGGAAGAAGGAGGATTTGGTAGGTGATGATGGAAAAATATGCATATTAGCTCCCTGTCCAAATTTTTTGCAGTTTTATTTATTTTTCTTCTTTATATTATTTTTTTATTGTGAAAATACTGTACAGAGGGGTTACAATTACATGGGCAAGATAATGAGTACATTTCTTATCAAGCATTGTAGCCTCCTCCTTTGATTCCCCTTTCCATCCTTTCCCATCCTCTCCCCGTCCCCCCACCCAATTCTCCCGCTACCCCCCTCCACCAAATCTGTAAATTTCATTTTTTGACATAACGACTTGTACATCTCATTGTTGCAATGGGTCCACCTGTATCCCTATTTAAATGATTTTTTGCATTTTTAAAAAGTGCTACTGATTAACTCACACTTACATCTAATTGACTTGCTGTCTGCACAAGATGCATATAAATGAAGATATTTATTCTGGTGGATACTCACATATATTAACAAAATCCATTTCTGGAAAATAAAAGATACTAGGTAAGAAATTATAAAGTATTGTCTATAAAATAGTTTATTTTCTTGGAGAACAAAAGGTAGTATTGAAATGATTAGTCCAGATTTCTTCGAGATTTTTTGCTGTCTCAGTATCAAAATGTTCTCTAATTCCTGTAACATCCAAGCATAAAAAATATGATTTGAAGATCTCAGTAGTTTTAGAAACAAAGGTACATAATACCTTCCTTCCTGCAGAGACATGTTAGCACAAGTATGATTGATTTTATTATAGATCTCTTTTTTCTCCTTATCTCATGTATTGCATATCTTGGTATATTACTCTATGTCTTGCATCAGCTTCTGTAGGTGGGATTTACCTCTACCTGCAATGTCAAAATGGGTTATGTGACTTACTTCAGCTTACAAAAGTGAACCAGAATTAGAGAAAGACTATTTCTAGGGGAAGATTTCTATCTCGTTGTCTGTGTCTAAAAGCTGACTTGTTTTCCCTTAGCCATAAAAATAGCATATTTCAGAGGGAGTCTTCCTTCAATTTATATACTGGAAGAATATAGCATGTGAAATTGAAGCAAAACTGAAATACAGCCTCATACATATGACACAAGCAGAATTAAGCTAATATTAGAATGTGATATTAAGATGTTAGTTTCTTACCATCCTTGTATAGCATTATGATAGTTGACTATAGCACACCAGAATTTAACATATCCTAACCAAGAACTTAACAAATAGATAACATTTCCTGTTGGAAATTATTACAATATTTTATAAATAAGCATTCTCCATGTGATCATTTGTAGGATTATCTTTCCTATAGATGGGTTTAATCACTCTAGAGCACTGTATCTAATATCCATTATCATTATCCAGACCTTGTGATTGTGATGAGGAAGAATAAAATATCTAGATTTCTTCTGCTCTTTTCCTCTTCTCCTATTTCTAGTGTGAATTCTCATCCTTTCTCCAAATTCTATTAATAAAGGAAGAATTACACATTGTGGATATCAAGCAAAAGGCTTCAAATCAAGAATTTCATTCTTTCAGAAACAGAGGAAGTAAATCAGAGTGGCTCAAGGAAGAATAAAAATATGATTTTTTTCCCTTTCTGGCTTTCACCTTAGAGTCTGAACATGACTCTAAAAATATCTAATAAACCATTTCCCTTGACTAATTTTTTAAAAATATAGTTTTTTAAATAAATGATAAATTGAAAATAAATAATAATTTGTTGTTTGTTTTTGGGAAGCATGAAATAAGACTGCATTAACAATGTGTGAGTTGAGAGACTAAATTATATCAGAATCGTACATAATGAAAAATAGACCATTTTAAGATAAAAAGCTTGTAGATACATTTTTAATGTGATATACCCTCAAAGTCATCTATTTTCTTCTTTTCCTCTCCATGCTGATTCAACTTCAATAAGCAGTTCATGTAATTCAAATGGCTGCCTTTTTTTTCAAAAATAGATTAGACCCAAAAAAGTTAGAAAAAGAGAACCAATATTGGGTGATGCATTCTTTAAAAATAGCAGTCAAATAAATATTAACCATAATTTCAAAATAATAATAATCAAATGCTCTTGAAAAGAGAAGATTGTATGCAGAATATATAAAAAGTGATAGTGCCAGAACTGCTTCAGGCATTTAGGATTTCTAGTACATGACAATGTTTTAATCAGGATTAATTGCTTTTAGGGACTAAATTTTTTCTAGTTATATTTCACTGAAGAAATATGTTGTTCAGGTTAATGAAAGGAAAACAAGTTATAGTAGAAAGAATGCTAAACACTCATTGTACATAGCAAAATACCTTTACAGAATATCTGTCTTTCCCACATACCTAATCCTTCCAATGTAGATTTGCATTATATATATGTTGGTAAAATAATAACCTCTCATTAGCCAAGGAGCACAAATTTGAATAATTATCATATGGGGGAAGTATACTCAAATGGGTAGTTAAAAGTCTCAGGTATAGTTCAAAAGGGACATGATTTGGTAAGAACCACCAGAAAGATGTAAAGATGCTACATTAGAAGATAAAGGAAAAAATAACAACCTAGATTCTGAATTTTTGGGAAGCAGAACAGGAGATAAATGCCTTTTCCACTAGAATCATTTGAAAAATATTTTAGCTCAGTGGGTGTCTCTATTTTAATCTAGTGAGACTTCTTTTAGATTTCTGTCCTTTAGAACTGTAAAATGGTAAATACGGATTATTTAAGCCAAATAACTTGTAGAAATACTTCACAGCAGATTTGGTTTAGTAAATTAATTCAACTACAGCCTTTTCCTAATGAAACTACAGGGACACCACATTTCCTAATTTCTGAGAATATGAAAAAATTGCCACCAGCTTAGCACACATGTATGATGTACATACTACTAAGGGCCTTGCATTAATGAAGTCTTGAAATACTAAATAATATCTAAATAAGAAGCTCCCTATCTTTATTTTCAAATTTGGGGATCACTAAGTACCAAAGTTATGTAGAAGGCTAGGGTAAGAATATCGAAATTAAATCTGTTTGCTAATATTATAAAGATAATTTATGTCATGTTGAGTTAGAGTTTCTAAAGTAAAAAAGGTAAAACAGAAACAGAGAAATTAGAGAATCCAGTAAAGTTATAGTCATCCCAGGATGGTATAGAATATTATAGCAACACTAGATGGTGAAAAAGAAGATAACAAAAATGAGTCCCCTGGAACAATGCGAAACAAAATTTACACCACAGATTGTAATATAGCTAGAAAATAGTTTCCTCTATGCTGTCTTTGATATTTTAGGTTTGTTTTCACAGCAACTTTCACCTCTTAGGAAATGACCCTTTATTAATACACAAGGCTTTGCAGTTTATAACCCAGAAACAAATGCTTCTAAATTTAAACAAGCATGATACTAAGTGTAACCCAGTCTACAGCTGATAAATAAGAATGATCTTCAGGAATAGTCAAAAAATCTTGAAATTTTTCATACCTTTCCGCTTCTCCAACATGAGAAGTCCTAGTCAAGATATGTAAAATATTAATAAAGGATTTTTATATTTTTTATTGTTCACTCCAAAGCAAATACACTTTCCTCTTTTCAAGCCAGACTTTGGAAGAGTCAAACCCTCACTATTATTTTATAGACAAAAGATTACTGCTTTGGGTTAGGTGTTTTCCTGCCTTAGGGTGTTGCTCTCTATTATTCTGGCAACTCCCTAGAAAAACAAGATAAATCCATTATGCTTATACTGAATTGTTCAAAGTCAAGATGTCTTCAAACACAGTTTTCTGTTACCTTCTTCACTGCTAATTAAACTTTAATTATTGCACTTTAAATGCAACAAAAACGTGTTACTTTACTGTATATTCTCATTGAAACTGGTGACTACAGGAGTGTATGTGATTGCTTTTTTAATTGTGTTCAAGTATTTTCCTTATTGCCTTTGTTGCAGTCTTCTAGTCAGGAACAGAGGGTTACCCAAAAAGATCTTCCTAAGATATAACATGTTAGGCAGAAAAAAGCAGATGTATAATTAAAGATTTTCATCTCTTAAGAGACTGCAAAGCCCAGAAGACATTTTGCTATTACTGGCATGGTTAAGATGACTTGAATGTTTTGGATCTTAAACTAAGTGAAATTCATGTAAAATGTTACAGTTGTTCCAAAAAATGATTATAGCTTATACTTTTCTTCTCCAACGAGATGAAAACTCTGATAAGGTTGGAGGGTATATCGATTTTACGGTAGAAGGGTTAATGTTAAAAAGCCAAGGGAAATTCCTAAAACAGCACTGCCTATCACATATCATTTAATTATTCTTATGGTATATAAGTATATAAACATACAAATATAAATTGAGTGACAAACATGTGATTTACAGAATTCAATGACAACTAAGTCCAGAAAAACCTCCTCTATATTTATATACACTAGTATATCTAGTGAGGATTTAAAATTTTTTAGAATACATATTTTAACATTTATGTCAAAATATTTATTTTAACTGTTTATTTTTAGTCAGTTGTGGTGCTTGAAATCTGGGCCTGGACATTGTCTCTCAGCTCTTTAGCTCAAGACTAGTGCTGTACCCCTTGAGCCACGGTCAGTTTTTTGGTGGCTCATTGGAGATAAGAGGGTCGTCGACTTTACTGCCTAGGCTGGCTTTGAACAATGATTCTAAGCTCTCAGCCTCCTTACTAGCTAGGGTTACAAGCATGAGCTACTGGCTCGTAGATATATAATTATTTTTTACATATTTATAAAGTATTGAGTGGTAATCCCATTTATTTATATTGTGTAATGATAAGCTCCATCATATCCATTAATTTCTGCATGTAACAATTCTTTTTAGTGAGAATGCACTAAAACGTATCTTCTGGGTATGATGAAATATCTATTCTTAACTATAATAACTTTGATTCTTGTGGTATACAATTAATATATTTACTTTTACTCAAAGAAGTCTGCTAATTTAAGTTAAATAAAACATGATTTGTAAAGTGAAAGTAATTTATGGTTTCATTGATTGTTTTAAGAAAACAATTATGCCTTTCGTTTTCAAATATATTTCTGTGGGAATGTTTGATACTCATTGACTTAACTGTTAAAATTAATAACAGTTATATTATATCAAGTTGATTCAAACTTGTATTTGAAAATTGCACACTTAACACAAATATACTTCCACTTTCCTCTACCACATAATTAAAATAACAGTAAAGCAAAGATTGGTGTTAGCCATTCATGTGTATAATTCTAAAACTCAGGAGGCTGAGACCTGAATATTTTAGTTCAAAGTCAGTCCAAACAGACAAAAATGTGAACACTTATCTCCAATTATCCAGCAAGAAACAGAAAGTGAGCATGTGACTCAAGGATAGAGTGTCAACAGCCATGAGCAAAAAATACAAGGGAGACCATTAAACATCGAGTTCAAGCCCTAAAAATGACATATACACACAAGACAAAAACAAAATGTACTATGATTATCAATAATGAAGACAAAATAGTAAAAATGATCCTGAGAAAGGTGTAAACATCTGGAAGACAGAAATCATTTGACAGAATTTTGATTCATGAGAGGGAAAAGTCACAGCCTCATTTGTACAATCTCATTGTAGTTATTTGCGTTGAAACCTGGCTACTGGGTAACATGTGAAAGAGTAGATTGGACAGACCTGACATAGGAGAAATTGCCTTTGACTATGAACCATCCCACTCTGCAAAAATTTAAAATCGTGTTTGTTAATTTAAATAAAACTTATTGTTAGAGACTGTTTGGTCCACACAGACTGAGATCCTTATTTTGAGGCTTCAGATCAGTGCTTTTTTTTATAACCACTCCTGTTTTACCCCCCTTCCCTTGTGCAGCTATACATTACTTAGCTGGCACCAAGCCAAGTCTTTGAACTAGACACCCGTGCCTTAATCCCTCCCTTTCTCCAGCTACAACTCATTTCACATACTATCTCTGTCTTAGCATTAGTTGTTTTCTGACTAATCCCCATCAGAAAATACTTATATTCATGTAAACCCAGAATAATTAACCTAGTTAGAAAAGGGAGAAAGAGTTTACCATTGGCTGAGGCTCTCATCTGTAGGTTTGCTCCCTAATAAATCTGTGCTACACTATCTCTTTTTTTCATTGCTTTTGAGCCTGACAAATGATTGATTTGGTTTGATGTAATCCCATTTATCCAGACTTACTTTGGAAATTTTGACCTATGCCAAGGAGCCCTCATGTTTCCCCTAACTCTTCCTGTAAGATTCCTAAGGCATCTGGATTTACATTGAGCTCTTCAATCAATTTGGAATTGATTCTGGTGCAGGAGGATATATAATGATCTAATTTCAGTTTTCTGTGTACAGCCAGATAAACCAATTTTTTGAAGAGGCTGTTTTTCTTCCATCCTGTGTTTCTGGCTTCCTTATCAAAGACTATGTGCCTATAGGAGTGGATTCATTTCTGGATCTTCAATTCTGTTGTATTGATGGAATTCTGTGCTTCCATGGGAAAGAATGGCATTACCCCATTCTGAAGAAATGGAAAGACTGGGGGAAAAATGGTATTAAGTGAAATAAGCCAGATCCAATTAAATATATGCTGCATGGTTTTCCTCTTTTCTGATAACTAGATATGCCCATAAATCTACATGTAAATCCAATAGATAGTAAAACACAAATAATTACACTTGGATATGATTAACAGCACTCTAAGTATTCACATGGCAAGAACAAGGGACGCTTTTCTTAGGAGAGGATCACAATGGCTCAATTGCTATGTGCATATGACCAGACAAATGTGGCTTATTGCAATGAACTCTAAGAATCAATCATATATATGAAATACACATATCTGTATATAATTTTTAAAGATGTCACAAATAACTGACTTCTCTGTAAACTCAAAAGCAAAATTCTAAGTTTAGAAGATAAAATTGAGGAGTTTTCAACATAAATTAAAATACATAGGGGAAAAAGTGGGAGAAAATATAAGATGAAAAGTATAATAGCTAACTATTGAAGAATTCATAAACAATTTTCAAAACTATACAAAAGAGCTTGGGTACAGCTAAGTTGTAGAACTAGACTGATATGTACAAAGCCATGATTTCAATCTCTAAACCTAAAGGTCGAATAATAAGTTAAAAAAATAGTAATAATACAATATTTACTTGAAATAAATGCTTTTATATTAGAGAGGCCTGAATCATAAAACAGTAAACAAAATACTTTCAATTCTTGTATCCAATGAGATGAAACCAAGAATGAAGAACAAATAGTTTCTTTTTATCCATTCCTTTCATTTTCTGTTTTCTTCTTTTCTTTTTCCTTTGGCACTACTGGTGCTTGAAATTGCTAAAGCTCTAACCACTTTAGGTTATTTTTCAGGCCAAGCCTCCCTTGAGCAATAATCTCTTACCTATGGCTTCCACATCGTGAGATAATAGGAAACTTACACTATATCTAGCTTTCTTTGTTTTTGTAGTTTTTTTATGATTTTTTTTGTCAAAACTGTCCATGATATCAGACTTCTAAATCTCTGCCTCCTAATTAGCAAGGTAAGTTTGGGAGCAGACTAGATTTTAATGTAAACATTCAATATTTACTTCTGTTTTCTAGATATCATTAAATTATATTGAGGTTAGTATGGATCTTTATGATGTTGTAAGAACACACATAATTCCCTAGAAACCTTTTTCCAATTTATTTAAATATTTCTATTATACATCACAAATATGACATTAATATTTCACAAGTACCTAACGGAGACTTCAGTTACTTTATTTTGTGATATATTAACCCCAATATAATTTTATCAAGTCTATATGAATATACAATATTTGCAGATACATTATTTAGAGAATTAATTCATATAGTTTACTTTTAATATTTTTGGGTAAGTACTTGGTTTCAAATTCAGAGCCTTGCATTTGCCAGACAGGCACTTTACCGCTTGAATCATGCCACATCAAGCAATTTTTGCTTTGATTGTTTTTGATATAGAATCTTGCATTGTTTATTCCTATGCTACCTATATACTGAACTTCCTAGTTGTATGTCCAGTAATAGGTAGGATAATATCCATACATTGACACACCCAGATTTTATTGATTGAGATGGAGATCTCTTGTATGTTTTCCAGTTAGACCTTGAACTGCGACTATCCACGTTTCTATTTTCAGAGTAGCTAGGATTATAGGTATAAACCACCTCATTTGGCTTTTATTATTTATGTTACGAAAAGTCTGAAAGTATGAGAAAATCATCTAGAGTTTACTGCCATACCCAGATTCTAGGTTATACATTTGTTTGTTCTTTCACAAACTGTTTTGTGACAAACTGTTTTATATAGCGATATGGCACAACAATAATGCAAATATATATTGCTAATGTCATTTCAAACAGCTGTGATGATCTAATTTGTACGTGTGGATTTGTTTCCTGGGAAAACATCTTGGGTACATAGGCCAAAAATTTGATAGTCCTAACAAGCAAAAATTTGCTTCCATTATGATCAGCAGTTTGCAAAGAGTGGTTCCATGCCTGTAGAGGAGACTGGTCACAGGGGAATTCCCTGCTGTGACCCTAAAATAAATCTGCTCTTTTCAAACTAGCAGAATGGTAAAAATTTGTCAAAATTATTATATGGGAACTTTCTTGATCTGATAAAGAGTACTGCATTAGAATGAAAGTATTCCCAGTTGCTCTGAAATCAGGCAAAAATGTCATCCATTTCTATTCAAACACATTGCAGGCATTTTTGCTAATATAATGAAGCAAAATACAAAATTCTTGTCAAATAGCTTTTATTCATATTATATAAAGAACTCTTAAATACATGAATCATACAATAAATAACTCAAGCAGATACATAGAGAAGGCAAATAAGCACATCAAAAAACCATACATTACAATACTGTTGTAGAAATTCTTCCAAATGGGTTCAGATAATGCTTTCTGCAATGTAAGGAATGTTAATAATTTCACTATCTTGGAATTAAAAATAATAATTTAAAGGGAAATACATAAAGAACTTCAGAATTCATGGAATTCTTGTTTCATGTTCTGTGCATAATACTTCAAAAAGGTATATTTTTTGGGGGGGGGTTCCTTTCGTGGGCCCTGAACTCTGGGATTGGGCGCTCCCCCTCCCCTCTTTAGCTCAAGGCTAGTGCTCTACCACTTGAGCCACATGCCACTTCCAGATTTTTTTCTTTTTGCTTATGTGGTGCTGAGGAATCGAACCCAGGGCCTCAGGCATGCAAGGCAAGTGCTCTACCACTGAGCCACTTTCCCAAGGTATATTCTTTAATTCTAGAAAACACTAATATTTTTATCTGTTTACAGGAAAAACAACAACACATGACAACTCTAAGAAACATGTCCAATGTCACCCAGCTAGCACAAGAGTTTTAGATAATAGTATAGTCATGGGGTTTCCAAATCATGAATTGAATCTGAGCCATGGATTCTGGTTCTGCTCAGTCTCAATTGTCATTTACACATCAGCCTTCAGAAACATACCAACTCTCCTCGTGCCTCCATTTCTGCATTTTTAAAATGAAGATAACATTCTTCCAACCCTAGATGATGAGATAGGTAACACCATCAGATGACACAGAACACATATTTGCATTATTGTGATTTATCCTACAATTGTTGAATAGTTTTTATAAAAATCTATGAAAAAATTATCTTGCAGCTTTGATAAAAATCTCAACTCACAAAAAAATATTAAAAAAATATCTCAACCATAATTTTATTGGCTTAACACCTTGCTTGAAAGTGTATCCCAAATACCAACAGAATTTACCATATTTTTTCAAGTTGATAAATCAACTCAATCCTCCTCTTCTCTTAAGAAATAAATCCTCGGGCTGCGAAGGTGGCTCAGTGGTAGAGCGCTTGCCTTGAATGTTCAAGGCCCTGGGTTCGATTCCTCAGCACCACATAAGCAAAAAGAAAAAAGCCGGAAGTGGCGCTGTGGCTCAAGTGGTAGAGCGCTAGCCTTGAGCTGAAGAGCTGAGGGACAGTGCCCAGGCCCAGAGTTCAGGCCCCATGACCGGACCCAAAAAAAAAAAAAAAAGAAAGAAAGAAATCCTCTTTATGAGCTCCTCACATTCTGACACATAGCTATGAAGTGCAATTTCATGAGCCCATTATCTCTCATTTTCTGCTCATTGAAATCTGTTTGACAAAATTGTTCTCTTACAAAGCTGGTTGCAAAGACTTTCCTGTGAATTTCCCAAATGATGGTAGTCATTTCTGTAAGTGACTTGGTAAACATTTTAAGGCAATTGAAGAAGGAAATTATAGCAGAAAGTTCCACAGGAAATATTTTGAAAATTGTATTATAATCTTTCTTCCTTTTTCTTGTCTCTTTTTCTCAGGAGAAGGGATTGAACTCAGGGCCTCAGACTTGCTGGATAATTTTTATTGATTCATATACCTAGCACTTTGTTTAGCTTTAGACTGATTTTCAGATAGTTTCTTATTAACTGCCTAGGCTGGCCTCAAACCATGACCCTCCTACTTCTGCCTCTCTTATCACCATGTGGCACCAGTGTGTTTTAAATATTGAAGTCCCAGTATTATACTTTTACCATACCAACTGCAAACCTCCTATAACTTCATAAGTAGTTAGAATTATTGACATGTACCACTATATCAAGCTGAATTTTCTTAAAAAGTAATCTTCAGTAGCTCTGCTAACAAAGAAATATTCATTCACTTCTCTTTCATCTACACTTCTCTGCCTCTGTAACTTCTTTCTCATTTTTCTCCTCACTGAATCAGGCAAGTTTGTGATAACTTCAGTTTTGTTAATGTTTTCAAAATATTCCTTGTTTTCTAAATTCTTCATTCCTCATGTTCTATATCATAGTGATTTTCCATACCAAAAATATTTGTCTCCGCTAAGAGAGGTGACTGATTCCTGCAATCCTAGGTACTCTGGAGGCTGAGATGTAAAGATTTGGGTTGGAAGCCAGATAAATATTTTCTATCTAAAAGGAACTTGGGTGCCTCCTAGAAACATAAAAAATTATTTCATATTTGTTATAATAACAGCTTAAAAATTTAGTTATTCACTTGAGAAGCTTAATAGAAACAAGGAAGAGAACATGAATTTCTCTCAGGAAATCCAAGTCATTCATTACAACCCTTACTTGATTTGTGAAAGAGATGAAATCTCATTCAGAAAACATAACTAGGTTCCATTGTTACATTCTCATTTTTGTCTTTATCAAAGATGATTCAGAGGAAACAATCCTAAACAGATATGAGCCTGGAACATATTGTAAATGCCAGCATTGAATGATCTCTCCATGGTTAGAAAGACAATCTTGACAAATTTTCATGCACCTGAACAACTCATACTGTTGCTTCGCTCTGAGCCTGGATGAGTTTTCCCATTTGTCCTTCTGTGACACTGCTTCTGTGTCAGGTGTGTCTCTTTCATTTTATTCGGCCCAAGTGGACTCTTATTTCTGCTTGCAAACATTCTGAGAAGCTTTTGCCAAGCCACAAGTACTACAGATAAAATTTTCATCCCATATTCCCCTCTCACAGTTCTCCTATCATGAAAAGCTGTTTACTGAACAAAATGGAACAATGATTGCACAGTGATATAAACCTGAGCAAGCATTATCACACTAGTCATAACACCAGAAAAGAACAAGTAGAGGAATCATTATCTGAGTGTCACCAGTATCAAATGACCTATTGCTCCACATGTTTAATTGGGACAACTAATAGATATTTTGCTAGCTGCCAGTGGCTCACACCAGCAATCATAGCAACTCAGGAGACTGAGGTCTAAAGATTGTGGTTTAAAATGAGCCCAAGATAGAAAGTCCATGAGATTCTTACCTCCAATTAACTACCATAAAGCTGGAAGTGGTACTGTGGCTCAAGTGGTCTAGTGCTAACCTTTAGCAAAGCAGCTCAGGGACAGAACTAAGGTCCCAAAACCAGCACACACACAAAGATAGATGCTTCTAGTTACAGGCCATGTTCTTCTTTATAATGCTTCTTTTGGTGAAGATTTTGTAAGTGAAATAATCTTGATGCAAAGTAATAGCTGTGCTGTCTTGGGCTTGTAGTCCTCAGGTTCATCTTCCTTGCCTGTACAATGAAGAAATTTCTTTGCCAAACTGGTGCAGTTGGAGAATCCAGTCTTAATATTCAATGTACATGTGTGAAAATGTGACCATGTAAATGTAGGCGGTGGGGTTGGGTGAGATAGAGAAGAATGATCAAATTAATGACATCGATCAAGATGTACTCACAAACCGACATATTAAATTAAAACTCCTTTGTACACTATTTATGTATCATTTTGTAAGTAGAAAAAAATGAAACCAGTGCTTCAGTGCAATCCACACATCTTAGGTATAGATTGCTCAAAGCTGTTTCTTTTAAAGAATACAGGACAGAGAAGAGTGGAACAAATCATTTCCAGAATAAAACTGATCAACTCTACCCCAAAGTTAACATCAATAGTGATGTGGACCATACACCTTTGATTTCATGGACTGAGAATACATTTCCACCCATCCCCCAATCCTGGGTTTAAATTCAGGGTCAAGATTCTGTCTCCCCCACCCACTCATAGCTAATGCACTAACATTTGAGCCACAGATCCAATTCGGGCTCTTTTTGTTTAATTGGAGATGAGTCTCATGGATTTTCCTGCCCAGACTGACTTCAAATCATAATCCTCAGATCTCAGGCTCGGAATATAGGTATCAGCCATCAGTACCCAGCTTGAGAACTCACTTTTCCACTGTAATTCTCCTTCCCAAAACTTCATAGCCACAATCTTGGGAGAAAAGATTCAGAGAGCCCCCAACTGAAGAACATTCTATAGAATCTCCTGTCCCATACACCTAAAAAGGGAGAAACGCTATCTCTCTCCCTTTCATGAAACAATAGATGTTAGATTATTATATGATAATAATAGTAGATATTATTATAATGCTCTCAATATCTATTCCCATCCCCATTGATACCAGGCTTGGTTGTAGAACTTACTTTGACAAATGACATGTGAGAAGTGATGGCATGTGTCTTTTCTGAGCTTTAACCCTGTGGTTTTCACTCTTTGCATACCCTGGGAACCTCCAGCAGTCAGTCTGGATCACAGAATGGACACCATGCTGAGTGGAAGTGGATCTGGATTAGGCTTTGTAGCATGAGAGAGAGTAATCAAAATTGTAAGGTATTGCGTCCTTGGGGTTGGTTTCCCCAGTAAAATTAAGCTCACATTGAGGTCCCAGCTCCAGGTAGTCTAGGTCTCTTTCTCTCTATTCCCTCCCACTTCCTTCTCATTCTTCCTGAATATTTCTTCTTTCTCCTCAGGTGACACCAATTCTTGAGTCTCCTTATCCTAGAAACTGGTTTTAGGGTTAAACATTGTGGCTTTCTGTTTTACATTTTCTCTTAAGTGTTTCTTCACTTTTGTCTTTCTGGAGTTTTCAGCCAGAAGCTCCCAAGTGTGATGGAGGGCTGAGAAGGTGGCACAGTGGTAGAGTGCTTGCTTTGCATGCATGAGCCCTAGGTTCGATTCCTCAGCCCCACATAAGCAGTAAAAGCTGGAAGTGACAGTGTGGCTCAAGTGGGATAGTGCTAGCCTTGAGCTGAAGAGTTCAGGGACAGTGCCCAGGCCCAGAGTTCAAGCCCCAAAACCGACCAATAATTTTTTTTATACGAAGTAAGCCTGGTCCAAAGAAGCATAGGTCCCATGGTTTCTCTTATTTTCAATAATTAGTACATGTCTGAGACAAGCAGAAACTGTCAGATAAGTTGATGTTAGGCGAAATGAGCCCCAAGATAAGAATTCAATTATTTTTCATTCTTGTAATTGTTTCTATCATATTTATAAGATGATTTCTTTGTTGCTTTGTTTGTTCCTGCCCCACTGTATGCCCCCTGTGTTCACTGCATTTGATGTTGGCATACTTTGTGCAGTGGAAGTGAAAAAACACATTATTTAAATGGGGATACAGGTGGATCCATTGCAACAATGAGATGTGCAAGACGTTATGTTGAAAAACGAACTTTACAACTTTGGCGGGAGGGGGGCCTGAGGGGGGACCATGTGGTGGGGATGGGGAGTTGGGAAGGGATGGGAAGGGGAATCAAAGGAGGCCGCCACAATACTTGATATGTCCTCATTACCTTGCCCATGTACTTGTAACCCTTCTGTATGTTATTTACACAATTTTAAAAAATAAATTCCTCTGCCACATCTGCCTTGCTTGCTTTCACTCCCCTCATGTTGGCGTACTAGGAGGCAAGAATAACATGAAGCTCCAGAAATATTTTGGATAGAAAAAGAAACCACCGCATGGGAAGTGAGGGGTGCATTACAAGAGATTGGGAGCTGAACACAGGTAGAAGGGATCACAGCTTCAGGCTCAGCTGTCTTCTGAATCATTGCCCTGTTACCAGCTGTAAGCCTTTGCTCCAAAATCTATGTGGCGAATTCTGCAATTCTTACTGAATCATCCACACACACAGACTTAGTTAGGCATCCAGTATGACATAAAATATACATTTCTTAAATCAGAGAAATCTTTACCGGAGAAAATGTGCAGAAAGAACTTCATTTAATCATGTTCACTTCATTTTTACATGATTATAATTTGACTGAGAGAACAATATCAAATTCTCTTATCTTTCACAAAATCAAAATATCCAAGCAATACACCACTGTAATGAAAAAAAATCTTTTTACTAAAGTGAGTATTTGGAATGGGAAAAATCAAATATTATAAAACTTAAAAATTGATCAAATACCAAAAGAAAAAGAAAGACATTGATTAATAATGAAATAGTAATGTGTTTAGTAAATGAATGAAATGTTTGAGATTCTTATCCACATAGGAAATACATATGAAAGTAAATAGGAAAATCACTGAGATCCCATCTTACACACCAGAATAGCTATCACTACGCAAATAAACAAACTCCTGGAAAGATTGAAATAAATCAGGAACTGTGTTTGGTGGTGTGGCATTATAAACTAGTGCAACCCATATGGAGACCATGATGGAAGTTTATAAAAAAGATATATATATTGAAGACAATTATTGCAAATTGGATCCATACTGAAAGAATATAAATGAATATGAACATACATGTTCATGGCAGCAATATTCATAGCAACCAAGCTGTGTAATCAACCTGGATGTTCCATAAGGAAAGAATACAGAAAATGCACCTTACCTAGCTATAAACAGGTTTTGGTATATAAGAGAAGTGGATGTTTCTACTATATCATTGATAAATATTTTTGGATACATTCCTAATCCTAATTTCACTGGGTTTTGTGGTATTGTGTTTTTTCTTTAATGAAGGACTTCCATATTGATTTCTGAGCAGTTACAATAGGATGAAAATATCATATAAAATGTGAATATTAGATAAAAATTTAAGTATATTAGTGAACACATACAGATCATCATATAGAGTTTATAATTTGAAGCAATTTTAAGAAGGCAACAGTAGGGGGAAAAGACAATGTTAGAAGCTTAATAACAAATATACAGATATGGAAAAATACAAAAAAAGGTGCAACTAATTAGTGCTAACTGTAACAAAACATTTTCCTCAAGTTTTAAAAATGAAACTATTAAAATAATACTTAATAACATCAAATAACTATGGCATGGAAGAAAATATAACATAGACATATTTTCACCAATATTTGTTTTATTTTTTAACAAATGGATTAAAACAAAATGTAATTACATGTCTGAAGATGATAATACTTTCAAGTGTCATTGGTTGAATCCAGCAAAGGAAAGTAACTGACAAGTACAGGGTAAGAACAACCTGGGTTATGGAAGAAGGTACTTAGTAGAACTTTGTGAGGAAAGAATGTTCTCCTTTTTCCTCATCAAAATAGGACAGCTACTTTTTGAGAGAACACTTGTAATGTAGTCAGAGCAGTGGAGTTACTAATTTAGGTTGTAATTTATTACTTTTATTCCCTAATCTTGTGATATGATTCCCAAATTATGTGAGTGATCCTAGATTTGCTGAGCCCTTTTGCACCCAGAGTTTCTAATTGCTCCTCATGCCAATGATTCTTCTGCTATTCTCATTTCTTTTTGTTTCTCAACTCAACTCCTGTGACCTTTAGTTTCATGAGAAAGAGCTGAAGAAATATGAGGATGGACTGGTGTCTGAGGTAACATCCCCTCCTGTCGGAGGATCTGGGGAAGGACCACCACGTGGGCCTCATAATCAGATATTAATTGACCTCTTTGGAAATGCAGAAACTCACTCCTTCAGGCAGAATCTGTCATTCCTTGACTTTCTCTGAAGGGATTTGGTAATAGGGAACAATTTAGAGAATGAGCTTTCCCACCACCCACCACAGCCTTGTCAGAATGAACAGGATCAAAATTAAAAGTGGCCTCAGTTCCCATAGGGCTAATCAAAAGTCAAGAGATCATACATTCCTCCTCATCAGGGACCTTCTGGTAGGAATAGAATCTGGGCAAAGTCTAAGATGGAGATAAAATGAGACTGGGCCTAAGGAGGACACAAAAGAATGACCCTCTCTTTGACTACAAGTGAGTTGTGTAGTGAGACAAGTTGTCTTGAAATTTCATATATGAAAATTCACTAAGTGAGTTATCTCACTGCCACTTTGCAGGAGATCAGTTTCCCCAAAGGAGAAGTTGTTAAATGTTGTGACTGCCAGTTTGCTCTCTAGGCTCTTGTCTCTCCCACCCCTTGCCATGCCAGGAATGCATTACTTCTTTTAGGCATGCAACTACTTTTCCTCACTCTTAGGCAGGAATACTGTAGGCTATTCTTTTGCCAACCTCTTGCATCTGAGGTAGAATAGGCACAGGCAATGCTCATGCCAAGGGGTAAATTCAAGAAGGTGAGTATAAGCTCATATTTGCATCGAAAAATAATCATATTGATTGTGCAGGCTGCTAGAGGGAGGGGCAGCCTCTGGCTCTGTTTACCCAGTGAGGAAAGCCACTCCAATGGCTGGTGCCTGAGCTGGGTGACTTTTCCCTGGATGGAGCTGAGTCTGGCAGGTCAATTCGCCGTTAAGTTCTTGTGACCTGTTAAATGACTCGTTTTATTCCAAGGCCTGAGTTGGAGCTAGCAGCTCCTCTGAGCTTTGTCGGTATCCAAGATGGAGATCACCGGTGCTGGGGGGGAGGGGTGGCCTTCCCTCCTCTGCTCCCTGAGAAAGAGTGAGGACGTCGGGCTTCTACTCACGCCGAGTCTTGGATCCTGGGTCATCTCTGGTCTGCAAACTGCAGGCTGAAGATGTCCGCTCCTTGTTGGTTCTTGCTGGTGTTGAGTAGAATCCTCTCGCCCGCTGCATCTGGCTCCTTCGTCCCGGACTCTCTGTGTGAGCGCTCAGGTATGGCCGCGGCTGCGTTCGCCGCTGCGACCCTGCCGCTGCCGCGGCGGCTGCTGGCAGGCGCTCAGATGTGTCTCTATGTCTTGGCTTCCCCTCTCTTGTCTAACTCTCTGTCCTGTGATGGCACACTTGGTGTGATTCTCTGGCTTAGGACTGTTCACTGGAACTCTAAAACTGCTTTCTATGCGAGAGCTTGTTCAGATTCCAGCTTCTCTTCCGCCATCTTCCCTGAGAATGGCTCCAGGGTGGGCTCTGTGAATTTTTCACAAAATAGCCCCAGGGAAAAGCTACTGTTTGTTGAAAGGCCTCAACTCTACCAGAACCAAGCCTCATCACCCCTCTTTTGTGATTCTCAAAGCAGATCCCCCTCCCATTAAACTAACCTGGGAGGGGGATCTCAAAATCTTGGGTAAAGCAGAGCATTTTTCTGCCTGTTCGAAGAAACTGACTTAAGAAACCAATCAAGCCACAGGACCTCAAGCTGACCAGAGACTCCAACAAGAGGCTGGTTACAGTCAAAAGGGAGATACAGGATTCTTCTCACCCCTCCCCAAAAAAATAAAAAAAAAAAATCAAAGAACTTTTTTTTCTTCTTTTCTTTTTTCTTTTTATTTTTTTGGTACCTTATATATACAAATTTTTTTTTCCTTTTCTAAAACTTTTATTAATCTTTAATTTTTGCCTTTTTTGAAAAAATAATTGTTTTCCAGTAACTTTTTTTTCCCCTCTTATAATTTTTATTTTAGGAATACGTGAATGTAAGTTTTCCTTTCTTTTCTTGTCTTCTCTCTTTTTCTTTCTTTCTTAATTATCTTTTTTTTTTTGTCTAGCTCTACTGAACTTCTGATCTTTTTTTTTCTCCCTTTCTTATCCTTTTCACCTTTTCCTTTCTTTTGTTCTTCTGTATGTGACTTAACTCTTGTCCTGCACATCCTCAGATAAACCCATAGTTAACTAGTAGACCCTATCCCCCATTGTGTACACACTTAATCCACAAATTTATTACTCAATCCAAAACCTCTGAGACTTAAATTCCTTAATAGCAGTACTACCTCTTTATACCTATATAATATTTTAAGCATTTTTTAAGTTTTTCACATCTCCTCTATCTCCCTCCTGTTTTCTCATTATATTCACATTCCTCTCTAAATAGATGGTCTTTCAATCTCCATAACTATATTAATATTTACGTTTCTAATTTTTTTTTCTGGTCTCTTTTCATTTCCCTTTCCCTTTCTTCTTTTTTTTCTCTCCCTCTCTACTTGCATCCTACCCAACCTATTTCCTGCATTGAGATTAGGACATAGTTAACTCTCCCTGTGCCTCCCCACACAAATCTATTCCTAATTTTTACCCACATCTCTCCCTAACCCTAAAAATTTCTGGTTTTCCAAATTCTTCTCTGCAGTTCGAAGCCCATTAACATATAGTTGTTTGATGTTGAATAGATGTATCTGTTGAACTAGATTGTACCTGTAGACTATTGACTGTATAAATGCAAATGTTGGTTGATGGTTGCCTTAAGATAGTGTTCTAGCACAAAACTGGTGGTATTTTCATCTCAAATAGGCAGAGTAAGCCGGAAAAACACAAGAAAAATGGCAAATCCGGGTATCTCAATTCCCATTCTTGATAATCAGGGGTCAGATCAGATAATGAACAATCCAGAGGAGAGTTCCCAAATAGCTCTACAAACACTGGTGGCAAACATGATAAATGAGAAGTTTGACAACTTACAAAGGACTCTGTATGAGCGTGATAGGGAGAGAGAGGAGGCATCCCAAAAGTTTATACAGGAATATCATAAGCGTGAGGAAGCTACTCAAAAACTGATACAGGATTTGCGTGAACAACTTGAGAATACTCAAAGAGAAAGGGAGGAATGGTGTGAGCAGGCTGAGAACACTCAAAGGGAACTGCAGGAATCCCACAAACGGGAGGAAGCTAATCAAAGAATAATTCAGGAATTGAGAGACCAGGTAGAGAACACACAAAGATCACTAAAGGCATTCATGGAATCCATTAACAAAGAGCTGAAGGAAGTCAGGGAGACCACAAAGGGAATGCTGAATGGAACCCAACAGAAGGAATGGGAGTCCAAAGAAACCATAACCAATTAACTAAGTGATTTGAGAACAAACACTGAACACCAAATTAAGGAAGTAAAGAAATTCATACAAGACTTAAACAGAGCTTCAACAAAGAACTAGAAGCCATCAAAGCTGACCAATTAGAAGGAAAAGAGATAAAAAACAAAGTAGAGAGTCTTGACAGCAGGTTAGACCATGCAGAAGATCGAATCTCAGGGATTGAAGACTGCCTAGATATTATATAGAAAGAACATACAACCATCCAAGACAAGTCCAAGAAGTATGATAGATCTATCCAACACCTGGAAGACACCATCAGAAGGCCTAATCTAAGGATAATGGGTGTAGAGGAGCACCTAGAAACAGAAGTTAATGGTCTAGGAAATTTGTTTAACAGGATCCGAGCAGAGAACTTCCCAAACATACAAAAAGATAGGCCTATTCAGATACAAGAAGCTTTTAGAACCCCAAATAGACCAGACCAGAATAGGACATCCCACCGCCACATTATAATCCACACAAGATCAACTCAGAACAAGGAAAAGATCCTTAAAGCTGTCAAGGAGAAAAGGTTAATCACCTATAAAGGGAAACCAATTAGAATCAACTCAGATTTCTCAGCAGAGACAATCAAAGCAAGAAGAGCCTGGAATGATGTATGCCATGCCCTAAAAACAAACAACTATCAACCAAGAATACTGTACCCAGCTAAACTCTCCTTCATAACTGAAGGCCAAATAAAAACCTTCCATAGCAAAGAAAAATTGAAACAATACATCTCTACCAAACCAGCCCTACAAAAGATTCTTAAAGATGTCCTACACATAGAAAACCAACAAGACCGCAACAAAGGCCAAGAAACTGCACCCAAACTGAGAATCCAAGAACCATAGGAAGAACCCAGTTTTCGCGGCCCCCAAGCAGGTGTATAACATGGCAGGAACTCCCAAATACCTCTCAGTCCTATCTCTTAACATTAACGGACTGAACTCTCCAATTAAGCGACATAGACTGTCTAGTTGGATTAAAAAACAAGACCCTTCTATCTGCTGCCTGCAGGAGTCACATCTTGCCCATAAAAACAAACACATTTTCAATGTGAAAGGCTGGAACAAAATCTACCAAGCAAACGGCCCCCATAAACAGGCGGGAGTTGCAATCTTAATATCAGATAAAATAGACTTCAAATGAAAATTCGTGAGAAGAGATAAAGAAGGTTGCTACATACTAATTAAAGGATCTCTCCTTCAGGAGGATATTACAATTCTAAATATCTATTCGCCAAACAATGGAGCACTCAAATTTATCAAAGAAACACTACTTTCCCTCAAATCCCATATAGATCCAAAGACATTAATTGTTGGGGATTTTAACACACCACTCTCCCCACTAGATAGAACAACTCGGCAAAAACTCAACAGAGAAACCACAGATCTAAACAGCTGCATAGATCAACTAGAGTTAACAGACATCTACCGAACATTTCACCCAGCAGCATCAGAATACACGTTTTTCTCAGCAGCACATGGAACGTTTTCTAAAATAGACCACATTCTAGGCCACAAAGCAAACTTGTCTAAATTCAGTAACATTGAAGTTATACCTTGCATTCTCTCTGACCACAAGGGAATAAAATTAGAACTTAAAACCAAAAGCCACCAAAGAAAGTCCGATATCACATGGAGGCTGAACAACACACTGCTGAATCAAGAGTGGGTCATGGAAGAGATTAGAAAGGAAATTCAAATGTTCATGCTATTCAACAAAAATGAACACACAAATTACCAGCTCCTCTGCGACACAGCAAAGGCAGTACTCAGAGGCAAGTTTATAGCTCTGAGCTCCTACATCAACAAATTGGAGAGATCTGAAACTAGCAATTTAATGACACATCTAAACCTCCTTGAAAAAGAGCAGCAAGATAAACCCCAATCCAGTAGACGGAAAGAAATAATCAAAATTATATCAGAATTAAATGAATTAGAATCCAAAAAAACTATAGAAAGAATCAACAAAACAAAGAGTTGGTTCTTCGAAAAACTTAACAAAATTGACAGACCCTTAGCAAATCTTATCAGAAAAAGAAGAGAACACACCCAACTTAATAAACTCAGAGATGATAATGGAAACATCACCACGGAAACAACCAAGATTCAGAACATTATAAGGGAATACTTCTCAAAACTTTATGCTAATAAGTTTGAGAACTTGACAGGAATGGACCTTTTCCTAGCAAATATTGACATGTCAAAACTAAACCAAGATGAGTTACACCAGCTTAACAGGCCCATATCAAGCATTGAAATAGAAACAGCAATAAGAGACCTCCCAGCTAAGAAAAGTCCAGGACCAGATGGTTTTACAGCGGAATTTTACAAGGCCTTCAAAGCAGAGCTCACACCAATTCTCCTCCAACTCTTCAATGAAATTGAAAGCGAAAGCTCACTACCGAACACATTCTATGAAGCCATCAAAACCCTCATCCCAAAACCAGGCAGGGACTCATCAAAGAAAGAGAACTATAGACCCATTTCTTTGATGAACATTGATGCAAAACTTCTCAACAAAATTTTGGCCAATCGACTTCAAAATTCATCCCAAAAATCATACAACACGATCAAACAGGATTCATTGCAGGGATGCAAAGCTGGTTCAATATATGCAAATCAATTAATATTATTCATCACATCAACAGGAGCAAGAATAAGAACCACATGGTTATCTCAATAGATGCAGAAAAAGCATTCGACAAGATCCAACACCCCTTTATGATGAAGGTTTTGGAAAAATTAGGAATCCATGGAACATTCCTCAATACAATAAAGGCTGTATATTACAAACCTACAGCCAGCATTACACTTAAATGTAAAAAACTAAAGCCATTTCCTCTTAGCACAGGAACAAGACAAGGATATCCACTCTCTCCACTTCTCTTCAATCTAGTATTAGAATGCCTAGCTACAGCAATAAGACAAAATGCAGACATAAAGGGGATCCAAATAGGGAAAGAAGAAATAAAACTCTCCTTCGCAGATGACATGATCTTGTATTTAAAGAATCCCATAGACTCTACTCCCAAATTACTCAAGCTGATTCAAAACTTTGGCAAAGTAGCAGGTTATAAAATTAACCCCCCAAAATCAATGGCTTTTCTGTATGCCAACAATGAGAAAAGTGTGGCTGAAATTAGGAAAGCAACTCCATTTGTAATAGCCCCACAAAAAATAAAATACCTAGGAATTAACTTAACCAAATAAGTGAAGGACCTCTATGATGAAAACTGTAAAATCTTAAAAAAGGAAATCAACACAGAACTTAAAAAATGGCAAAACCTCCCATGCTCCTGGATTGGAAAGATTAACATCCTGAAAATGGCAATACTTCCCAAGGCTATCTACAATTTCAACGCAATACCTATCCAAATTCCAACCTCATTCTTCAAGGAAATAGAAGAGGCAATCCAAAAATTCATTTGGAACAATAAAAAACCTCGAATAGCAAAAACGCTCCTGAATGGAAAGAACACTGCTGGAGGCATATCAATACCAAACTTCAAACTCTACTATAAAGCCATAGTAATCAAAACAGCTTGGTATTAGCATAAGAACAGACCTCAGGACCAATGGAATAGAATTGAAAACCCAGAAGTGAACCTACAGACCTATAGCCATCTAATCTTCGATAAGGGAGCTAAAACAATAGAATGGAAGAAAGACAACCTCTTCAGTAAATGGTGCTGGCAAAATTGGTTAACTACATGTAGAAAACTTAAGCTAGATCCTTATATATCACCCTGCACCAGAATCAACTCCAAATGGATCAAAGACCTTGAACTCAAAGCAGACATTCTGAAAACATTACAGGATGGAATAGGAGAAACCCTAGGTCTCCTTGGCTCAGGCCGAAATTTTCTGAATAGAGACCCAGAAACACAACAAATCAAAGAAAGGTTGGACAAATGGGATTGCATAAAGTTGCAGAGCTTCTGCAGGGCAAATGACATAGCTAGCAAGATCAATAGAAAGCCCACGGATTGGGAGAAGATCTTTACTATCCATACAACGGACAAGGGTTTCATATCTAAAATATACTTGGAACTCAAAAAATTAAACCTCCCAATAACAAATCCTCAAAGAAACAACTGCCCAATAAATAAGTGGGCGAAAGACTTAAAGAGAAACTTCTCTGAAGAAGAAAGAAGGATGGCCAATAGACACATGAAAAAATGTTCAACATCCCTAGCCATAAAAGAAATGCAAATCAAAACAACATTGAGATATCACCTCACTCCAGTTAGAACGGCAAAAATCAAGAACTCTAACAACAACAGATGCTGGAGGGGATGTGGACAGAAAGGAACCTTACTTCATTGTTGGTGGGAATGTAAACTTGTTCAACCACTTTGGAAAGCAGCATGGAGGTTCCTCAAAAGACTTCACATAGAGCTCCCCTATGACATAGCAATCCCACTTTTGGGCATTTACCCTAATGTTTACAAACAAGACCACACTAAAGCTACCAGCACAACTATGTTTATTGCAGCATTATTTACCATAGCTAAGATATGGAACCAACCCAAATGCCCCTCAGTAGATGAATGGATCAAGGAAATGTGGTATATATACACAATGGAATTCTATGCCTCCATCAGAAAGAATGACATTGCCCCATTTGTTAGGAAATGGAAAAACTTGGAAAAAATTATATTAAGTGAAGTAAGCCAGGCCCAAAGAATCGTAGGTCCCATGGTTTCCCTTATTTGTAATATCTAGTATATGTATGAGTCAAGCGGAAAAGGTCAAATAATGTGATGTCAGGAAAATGAACCCTTAGATGTGTATTTTAATGTTTTTTTCTTTCATGCATGTGTTTCTAACACATTTATAAGATTATCTCTTTGTTGCTTTGTATGTCCCTCCCCCACAGTATACCCCTGCTTTCACTATATTTGATGTCAGTATAACTTGTGGAGGAGATGGGGAAAAACCAGTTGTTTAAGGATACAGGTGGACCTGTTGCAACAATGAGAAGTACAAGTTGTCATGTCCAAAACGAGCTTTACAACGTTAGTACGGTGGGAGGGGAAGGGGGGACGGGGGGAAAGGGGGGAAAGGAGAAGGATTGGGATTAGGGGGGGAGGGGGGAGGCTGGGAAGGGATGTGAAGGGTAAACAAAGGAGGAGGCTGCAATGCTTGGTAAGAAATGTACGCATTATCCTGCCCATGTAACTGTAACTCCTCTGTACAGTATATTCACAAATAAAATTAAATTAAATTAAAAAAAAAGATAAAAAAAAGAAAAATAATCATATTGAAAGAATTAAATGAAATTAATAATTGAGAGATTCAGGGTTTATAGCCGCTAAATTTAAGTAATTATTATTAACACATCTAGAATCATGGATTAGGAAGAGAACAGTGAAGTAGTTTCAATATAATTTGCAAAAGATATACCATAGCCATAACAGGAGATGAGAGTGTGAAGGAACTATTGACATAGTTCCAGTTACTCTCTTAGGAGTAACATTGGATAGGAGGCTTTTAGAATAATATCTAAAACAGAGGAACTTGCTTGGCACTGGTGGCTCACACTTGTGATCCTAGCTACCATGGAGGCTGAGATCTGAGTATTATGATTCAAAGCATGTCCAGACAGAAAAAGCCAGATGTGGTACATGGCTGAAGTTGTAGAGCACTAGCATTGAGCTCCGGGACACTGCCTAGGCCATGAGTTCAAGCTTCTGGGTAAGAAATACAACAAAAACAAAACAATAATGATAAAAAGCAATAAAAGGAGGATTTAAAGATATGTGATGGAATGAGGCTCATGTGTAACTGTTTATGGAACCTACAAGAAGACAAAATTTGGAGCCAAATGATATCTATTCATGACTAATCAAGAATGCAAAGCAAATGCCAAATTCCTCTTCTCAAAAACTTCAAACTTGGGCTGGGTTGGTGGCTCAGTGGTAGAATGCTTGCCTGGCATGCATGAGGCCTTGGGTTCTATTTCTCAGCACCACATAAGTTGAAAAACCAGAAGTGGAGCTATGGCGCAAGTGGTAGAGCACTAACCTTGAGCTGAAGAGGTGAGGGACAGCACCCAGGCACAGAGGTCAGGCAAAAAACAAAACAAAACAAAACAAAACAATAAAACTAAACTAAACTTCCAAACATATCTTTTCTCATAATTGAGGAGAGGCTTCTTTTACAGGAATTCTCCTTATCTAGCTCAAGGTGATCAGAACTTCGGTAGAATTTTCCTGTTGAGATGTAATGTGCCTAACTGTGCTGAATCTAATCATGGCTAGGAAAGTATGAACTGATACGTTTGTTGTATTTTTCCTCATAGATATATAATATTCTCAGGTATTATATGAAATATATTTTATAATAAACAATATATTATACATTATATATAATATATTAAATATATTATAACATAACATATATATTAACAGACTTCCTAATTTTAGAGTTAGGAACAAGCAACATATTAAAAGAAAAATGCTTGAATCTCTGAGTAATTTTTCTACCACAGGACAATTCCAAGTTTCATTCTTATTACCCAAAGAGCAACATAGGAAAGCGATGCCCATGGAGGTGGTTCCCTGGATTTTGGAAACTGTTATTGCATATATATATATATATATATATATATATATATATATATACATATATATATATATATATAAAATATTGTTTTATACTAGTGAATATATCTAAAACTATAATAACAGATAAATAAGTGAACACCTATGTGCACACACACTCAATCACTTTCAAATATAAGAATTTCTTTTCTATGCTGCCTATTCACCTACAGAGGGAGTACATGAGTTGCCATTGAATTGTCCTGGAAGTTCTTTATCTGGTTACTCTAGCTTCACATCCTTTGTTCTGTAAGTAGCCAGATGTTATGTGTTCAACATACTTGTTACAGGCAAATGTATCCACCCTGACATACAGAGAAACTTGGATTTCAGAAATGCCACAAATAAGTGGGAAATACACAGTACTTTTCATAGTTGAATAAATTACAAATTTATTAGAAAGCTCATTAGAAAAAATATTCAGTGTAGGATGAAACACTTCAGAAAAATACAGTTTAAATTATGTATAACCGGGTGGAGGTAGCTCATGCCTGTAATATTTGCTAATCTGGAGGCTGGAATGTGAGGATCACAGTTCAAAGCCAGGTTGAGAAAAGTCTCCGCGGGACACTTATCACCAATTAATCATTGAAAACTAAAATAGATTCTGTGGCTCGAAGTTGTAGAGAGCTAACCTTGAGCAAAAGACATCAGGATCAGTGCTCAGGCTCTGAGTTCAAATTCTGAAATAGATAAGAAATAAAATAAAAAAAAATTACATATAATTTTTTACCAACTCTGTAAAAGGAAAATAGGATATGACACATGGCAACATAAGACTTCAAGTTACAAAGTTCCAGGGCATTTCCTCACTATTGACAACTAGGAGTAATCCATATCAAGAAAAAAGATAAACGATTTATACTAAATTTCAAAATATGTTATACAAAGTAAATGCAATAAACATGCATTCCACAATCTAGTAACATCATGTTGTGTAAAGAATCTGATTAACTGATTCATGAAAACCAATACTATGCAGTTAAAACATCCAATATCTCAGGTGTCAACTTAGCACAATACTTTCAATCTATGATGTCTGTTTTGTATATTTTCCAGCCCTATTCATCCCACAATGACAGAAAGCTCTTCCTGAGAATGTCCAGAGACCTGTCTACTGTGAGTGCTCAATGTAGACCTGTTTCCATTCTCTATTATTTGGGCATGTGATAGACTGAATATCTGATAACTTGGAAAAGGCACAATTTGGGACTGGCTTCCAGCTATCTTTGGCCCAAGGGATAATTTACCTTACCAATTTCTTAAATTTTAGGTAATCACATACTCACTTCGTAACCCTTAAACATTAGAAATACCTATCCATATAAGTCTGCATTACATACTTATTACTGTTTTTCTTCATTTGTCATGTTTTACATATTTGTGTATTCCAGGGTTTAGTTCTGTAATGTTCATTCTCATGGTTGTTATCACTGAGTACATGTAATTATTTCTGTTTTTTTCTCTCCAGCTCTGTTTTTTCTTTAATTCAAGTCCTTAATAGCATCCTGTCTACTGACAACTAGCTACTGATTTTAACAAACTAAAAAGATCCCAAAGTGAGCTTTGATCTTTATATACATACCTATTCCTCATTACTATTTAATTAAGTGATAACTCTTCTAGTTGTCTTGTCAAAATACCTGGCAGTCATTTCAGACATACATACTTTTCACACGTCATATTTAATCTATAACCAGGTTTCAACAAATTAACTCACAGAATATTTTAGGAACCATACATACATCAAATATGTGTGCTAGTACTATGAATTAAAATCAGAGCCTAGGTTCTTTTACTTTCCTTTTTTGCTCAGGCTGGTAGGCTTCCATTTGAACCACAGCTTACCTTTTAGCTTTTTGGTTCTTAGTTGAAGATAAGTGTGTCGTGGTCCATTTAACTAGTCTAGCGTGAAACTACGATCCTCTGTTTTCAGCCTTCTAAATAGCTAGATTTAAAGGCATGCACCACTAAAACCACCCCTATTATATTTGAATGAAAAATAAATTTAAAGAATGAATATTTCATGGGACCTATATTTCTTTGGGCTTGGCTTACTTCACTTAATATAATTTTTTCCAAGTCTTTCCATTTCCTAACAAATGAGGCAATGTCATTCTTTCTGATGGAGGCATAGAATTCCATTGTGTATATATATCATATTGTCTTGATCCATTCATCTACTGAGGGACATCCCATGGTTTCCCTTATTTGCAATATCTAGTATATGTAAGAGTCAAGCAGAAAAGGTCAGATAAGGTGATGTTAGGAAAATGAACCCTAAGATATGTATTCAAATGTTTTTTTTTTTCTTTCATGCATTTGTTTCTAACACATTTATACGATTATTTCTTTGTTGCTTTTTATGTCCCACCCCCACAGTATAACCCCTGCTTTCACTTTATTTGATGTCGGTATAATTTGTGGAGGGGAAGGGGAAAAACAAGTCGTTTAAATAAGGATAAAGGTGGACCCGTTGCAACAATGAGAAGTATAAGTTGTCATGTCGAAAACGAACTTCACATCTTTTATGGGGGGGGGGGAGGATTAGGTAGGGGGTGGGGAGAAGCTGGGAAGGGATGGGAAGGGGAAACAAAGGAGGAGGCTACAATGCTTGATAAGGAATGTACTCATTATCTTGCCCATCTAATTGTAACCCCTCTGTACAGTATTTTCACAATAAAAAAGAACGAATATTTCTAATATTTTCAAATCAGTATGTTTTCATTTACACCAAAACACATTGCCTTAAATGTTTTTTGTTATTCCAGCTCACTTACCAAGAAAGCAAATTAAAAATTCACAACCAAAGACGCTCTGAATGTACAAATGCTCAAGCCTGCAAGCCACAATTTCTTTGCTGGGAAATAACAAAGGATGATATCCTCTAAGGCAAAGCAGGAGAAAATGCTCTTCACTGAAATTACTGGAAGTTGATGAAGATGAGGAGGAGCAACTTTATCCAGAAAGTATAACAGTGTTTGCTGTCATAGGATGACTCTAGAGGATAAGTGTAGCCAACCTTAGAGGTTGTTTATAGCGATGAGGAGAATATTTGAAGGTGCATATGTGATTACAAAGGAGAGCTTTCTTGCAGATATATTTTTGTAGCATAGTTTGTATACTGTTGAGAAAGAGGCAAGATAGGGATGATGACATAGCAATATTCATATCAATGGAAAAACAATCTAGAGAATATAGATTCTACAAAGAACCAAAGGAATCCAGAGATACATCTATTTTCCATACAATTGTTCCAACAGAATAAAGACCAACATGGTTTCTTTAAAGTAAGAATTAGTCTAATGTCTGCACACTCACACTTAACAAATATTTATTGTAAACATACTGATTGTGTTCTAGGTAGACTTCCTTATTGTTGACAGACAAAAATTGCTTGAGTGAGACACAGGAATCTTAAGAAAGACTTATAGATAAAGGACATAGTGTGTTAGAAGAGGAAACCATGGTAGGAAAATGAAACTTACTTTTTGTTGGTCACAGGGCACGAACTCAGGGCCTGAGTACTGTCTCTCAGCTCTTTGGTTCAAGGCTAGCCCTTTACCTCTTTGGGACAGAGTACCACTTCGGGTTTTTCGTTGATTAGCTACAGACAAATCTCATAGGCTTTCTTCCCAGGCAAGTTTAGAACCATAATTCTCAGATCTCAGCCTCATGACTAACTAGGATTATAGACGTGAATCACCAGTATCCACCACCTCACAAACTGAAACTTTTGAGGTTCTAGTGAGTTCAATCAATTTTCAGTGGAAACCTCAAAAAGTGTGGTCAGGAAAGACCTCATAGAATGGTTCTTTCAATATGATTGATCTTCAGTACAAATCTGATCTTGTTGTCACCTCTTGGCAGCAGCAGAGCCTGGGTCTATTCTATCACAAATGTAAAAGACTAGCAAAAGGATAGCCTATGGTATTTCTGCTTAGGAGTCAAGACAAGTAGTTGAATGCAGGAATGAAGCAATATGTTCCTGGCATAGGAAGGCGTGGGAGAGACAACAGACTAGAGAGAAAACTGGTGGACACAACATTTAACCCCTTCTCCTTCGAGGAAAATGACCTCCTACAAAGTGGCAGTAACACAATTGACCTACTGCATTTTCTGATATGAAGGAAGGTGTCATGTCTCACTAAACAACTCACTTGTAGTCAAAGAAAGGGAAATTTTTTAGTGTCCCCCTTAGGCCCAGTCTCAGTTAATCTCCATCTTAGACTTTGTCCAGTTTCTATTCCCACCAGAAGGTCCCTGATGAGGCCCTGTGGGAACTGAAACCACTATCAGTTTTGGATCTGTTCCTTCTGTCAATGCTGTGGTGGGTGATGGGAAAGCTCATTCTCTGAATTGTGCCCTAGTTCCAAATCTCTTCAGAGAAAGTCAAGGAATAACAGATTCTGCCTGAGGGAGTGAGTTTCTCCATTTCAAAAGAGATCAATTAATATCTGATTCTGAGGCCTAGGTGGAAGTCCTTCACTAGATCCTCTAAGCTGGAGTGGAAGTTAGCACAGACTCCAGGCCACTCTCACATTTCTCCATCTCTTTCTCATGAACAAAATGATTACAGGAGTTGAGTTCAGAAATAAGAAAAAATGAGAGTAGTAGAAAAATCATGCCCAGTGGTAGGAATTAGAAACTCTGGGTAAAAATGAGGTCACAAAATCTCCTAGGATTACTCACGTAATTCGGGAATCACATCATAAGATTAGAGAATAAACGTAATAAATTACTGTCTAAATTAGTCACTCTACTGTTCTGACCACAAGTGTTCTTTTAAAAGCTAGATGTCCTAGATCTAGGTTGATGAGGAAAAGAAAGCACATTCTTTCCTCACAAAGTTCTACTGAGTATCTTCATCCATAGCACAGGTTGTTCTTACTCTCTACTTTTTTGTTACTTTTCTTTGTTGGATTCAATCAATGATATCTGACAGTGTTAACATCTTCAGATATAACTATATTTTATTTTAATCCATTTGTTATGAAATTAAACAAATTATGAGGAAAATCTTTCTATGGTAAATTTTCTTCCATGACCTACTTATTAGATATTATTAAGTATTATTTTTATAGTTTCATTTTTAAAAATTTGAGCAAAATATTATGTTAAATTAACATAAATTAGTTGCACATTTTTCGTATTTTCCGTGTCTGTATATGTGAAAATATATCTTGACGAACACCCCATATATTTTCTTCATCTTCTTTCCTCCCTTCCCACACAAACACAGATATCTTCAAACAATCACATCAACATTTTTGGCCATATTCTCTCTCCTTCACAGTTCTGATCCTTCTGTGAATTCCTGCTATTACGTATACAAAATACAGATCCTGTTTTGTCTTTTCATAAACATTTTAAGTGTATTTTATGTTTTGGAATGAGATTGATCAGTGTACACCAAATAAGCATATACTTCATTCAACTTAACCATGCAGATGAATGTTTTTCTAACATTCATCCATCTTCTACCATTCAACAGTTTCTGATGTGTCTTATTTTTTACTTTCTTTATTTCGTTTTTCAAGATAATTTCTTATTAAGCTTCTAGCATTATCTTTTTCCCAATTGTTGCCTTCTTAACATTGCTTCAAATTATAAACTATATATGATCGTCCTGTATGTGTTCACTAATATATTTAAATTTTGGTCTAATATTCATCTATTATAGGATGTCCTTAATCTGTTGATGTCCTTAATCTGTTGTAACTGCTCTGAAAATCAATATGGATGTTCCTCACAAAAGCAAAAACATAATGTCATAAAAGCCCATGAAATTAGTATTAGGTGTATATCCAAAAATATGTTGCAATGAAACAGTAGAAGCATTCACTTCTCTTATATCCGAGAATATGTTTATAGCTATGAACAGCACATTTTCTTTATTCCCTTTACTGGTACACCTAGGTTGATTACAGATCTTGGTTGTTATGAATACTACTGCCATTAACACGGATGTTCATGTTGAATCATATTCCTTCAATATGTATCCAAGTTATTGTAAAGGTCAATAAAATATGTGGGGTTTTTTTGGTATTTTGTAAATCTCCATTCTGAGCTCCATATGGCTTGCACTAGTTTACAATTGCCGCACAACTAAACACAGTTCCTGATTTATTTCAACCTCTCCAGCATTTGTGTTTATTTGTTTGAGTGGTTATAAATATTCTGATGTGTAAGATTGGAGCTCAGTAACTTTTTGATATGTGGATAAGAATTTCAAATATTTCATTTATTTATTAGACATTTACATTTGTACTTCATTCCTGATCAGTGTCCTTTTTGGTATTTGATCAATTTTTAAGTTTTATAATTTGTGATTTTTTTCCCATTCCAACTATTAACATTAGTTAAAAAATTATTACAGTGGTGAACAATTTACTAAAATCAAGTGATTGTACATTTATAACACTGGTTTTTTGTTTGTTTGTTTGTTTACAGGAAGATCTTTGATTCATGTTGAGTGGATGTTTGTGAGTAGATGGAGCTGTTGTATACATTCCTGTGTGTGTATGTGTGTGTGTGGGGGGGGAGTGTACATGTATTATTGAAATCACAGATACAGATGATGAGCGCTGTTCTGAACTTGTGTCCTTTTTCTGAGATATATATTGTGGTGTTTCTTTGTTGGTGGTAGGCTCCGACTGCTTGCCTTTGCCTGATGTGCACTTTCCAGCTCAATTTTTCAATAAAAGCTTCTTATTGAGCATATAGGGATCTGGTATTACTTTGTTTTATTCTGCCATCAGTGATCATATTTTCCTCTTCAAAAATTAACAATTAATATGAATTTTATTTCCTGGTTGATTTTCCGCTTTAATTTGCATTTAGAAATATGTATGATAAGACCTTTGAGCTCTGTATTCATGATGAAAAACCATTTTGAAATTTCTTTTTAATTCTCTTGTTAGCATCAAGATCTTGAATTTTTTTTTAGTTTTAATTTAAAATACCCTCCCTTGTGATTTTGGCAGGAGGAGACAAAAAATTCCTGGTAAAAATGACAGCAGTTTTATTTGTTAAAATATCAGATAATTCATATTTTTGAATATGTCTAGTGGCAAATGAATATATTTGCTCGATAAATTTGCTTGATAAATCCATGCACAAAAATACCACTTGTAGGGACTGGGAAGGTGCCTCAGTAATAGACTGCTTACCTTGCATGCATGAGGCCCTGGGTTGGATTCCTCAGCACCATGTAAAGCGGAAAAGTCCAGAAGGGGTGCTGTGGCTCAAGTAGTAGAGCACTAGCCTTCGGCTGAAAAGCTGAGGGACAGCAACTAGACCCAGAGTTCACCACCAGCAGCAAAAAATAAATAAATAAAACTCAAGTCAAAAACATTAATTTCAAATGTTGATTATCATGTTACTTAGGGGCAGGGTGTCAAGACATAGTATACCTCTGTCCCAAAGCTTTAAGAAGGATTTCAACACGTGACAATTACTGAAAAAAAGTAAAAAAAAGAGCTCTGCCTACAACATATAGAATCTGCACTCAAACATAAACAGTTACTAAGAATGGAGTACATTTTATAATATTCCTTAAGAGATTCTATATTAATTATCATATAAATTAACCTTTAAGAACTCCACAGATGGGTCTGAGTCTTAAGGGCCTCTAGCAAAAACCAGAGGAGAGAATCATCAACCCCGATTTTTAAAATTGTTATTGTTAAGATAGTGTACATATGGGTCACTGTTTTGTAAGTCATGTAATGAGTTCATTTCTTATTGGACAGTCTCATCACTTCCTTTGCTCTCTCTCTCTGCTTTTCCCTCCTGTCCCTGTTCACAAGTGGTATAGTTCATTGTCAAAATAATATATACAGAGAACCATCGCTGCATTTGTTTCCCTGTTCTCCATGAACTTCTGTGGCTTCCTCACTGCCCATAAATGGATAAAAAAGAACAAAAAAAATCTCTCTTGTTTCCAATTCCTGGAATTCATTTCAATATAAACATCAGTAGTTTTATGAGAGTGTCAGGGTCTGTCCACACATCCCAAACACTTATACTTCAAGCAACAAGTCATAACTCCCACCAGATTCTAAGGTCCAGAAAGGAATTCTTTTCACTTTCCACACAGGAAGAAGCTGAGATTCAGAAAGGTTAAGTAACTGACTGGAAATACTGGGGTGAGCATTGAAGCTCACTCTTATAGCTTACCTAATCCAGAAAGTGAGATCTGAAAACCACAGTTTGAAACCAACCTAGATTGGCATATCCATTACATGTTGATCTCCAGATAACCAGCAGAGTTGTGTGTTTCAAGTGGTAGAGTTAGAATGCCACTAGTCTTGAATTGGAAACATAAAGGACACTGCCAATATGTTGTTTTTTTAACAACCAGTGCTATCCCATACAAAAGCTGACACCACACACACACACACACACACACACACACACACACACACACACACACACACACACACTTTAGAAAAGATGTTTGTAATGAAATCCAAATAGTTTATTTTTTATTTTCATATGTTTTAGAATTAGTTTTAGTGAGATTTGACTTGGTAGTCTCTGCTGATGAGCCACAATTTGAAAACTTTTGAAATGACTACCCATATTCGGGCTCAGAGAAACATTCTCCTAGTTAAGTGTTCCTCCTTTCCAGCAATGATAAATTGTCTTTCCTTGCCCCAGTTTCCAATTTGGGACTCAATATCTTAGACTTTCCTGTCTTAATTAGCAGGATTATAGGTGGCAACTACTGTACTGGACGTTATGTGACTTGGGAAAAGTGTTCAAAGTTCACTATTCAGTGGAGGTTGTTAGCACTCACCCATGATCATTCTGTGCTCAGAATTGGGAACATTTTAGGGCCAGGAATCCAGGGGAAGCACTGTGTGCTACTTCATATTTTTGATTTACTAACAGATTTCCATCCATTGTTTACTTTAAGCATTGTGTGAAGAGAATGATTGCCTCTAGGAGACAGAAGCACTGCACTAACTGTTGCTCTCAGAACACAGGAGGAGGGAAAAGTATTTCTGAATGAGCCATATAGCCTAGACCCTGAGTTCTTAGAAACTCAGTCTGCCTGTTACCTTCCTTTCAACCTAGAAAGTCAGAGCCTGAAGGGGCTTGTAAGCTCCATTTATATTCCTGATCATGGGACTCCCTTCCCCTCAGTTCTTCTGACCCTTTGCTTTAGGGTTTGACAGTGTGTCTTTCTTTCTTGTTACTTCATTGCATATTAAAAACACCCAACTGCAGGTTTCCATTGTCCTAGTAGATGTTTTGCATTCCAGGACCTTCCTTCTAGGGAACTCTATTCTTAGACCTCATATGCATATATCCACAGAAGTGAGAGATTCACAGACTGTGGAACATAGTTGCTCAATGGTGATCAACTCAGAGTCTCATGCAGGTTGAATTTGGAGCCTTTCTGAGACGCCTTAGCCTAGGCACTGTGGGCAACATTGGCAGCAATTCCTCAGAGCAATACCACTGACAGCAAGTGAGCCCTGACTAGTCCTTAGTCCTTGACAGTTCTACTTAGGGGTGTGAACAAATGACTAGGCATGTTTAGCCTATTGCACAGTACCCCAAGCACTGAAGTCATTTTAAGCCTAGGAGAAAAATCTCCCTGTGTAAAGCAGTACACATAAGAAGCAGATGATGTGCCACACTCAAACGCTCCAGGAGAAAACAGTGTATTGATGTCTACACAGGTGGGAAATAATATTCTGAGGGATGGGAAGGGAAGATTTCAGATATCAGGAAGTGGTGGAATTTTTATGATCACAAAATGGAGCTTTTAAACCCAGGCCCAAACTCTAGGTGAGCTTCTTAGATCTTCCCACTTGCTACTCATACCAAATAAAGAGATGTGGTGAAGATCAGGAAAGGACATTGATTAGATTGCAGCCATAACATGACAACAACTTAGCGCAACTTCAGAACACTAAGCAATATTCACCAACATTTCTATTCACCCATGTCATTAGGTCTGAGTTGTATCTAGGTGTCTTCAGTGCCTTCAGAACAGGAAGATCTAGGGCAGAGCCCAAGACTGGTCTGGAATTTTGTAAATAAACTAACTTGTCTGATGGAAACTATTTGTACTGTCATAATGGAAATGTAGAGACTGATCACAACACATTTGCACGTTTGTCAATGACCAGTGATTGGGAGGGGAGTATTTAAGATGCTACCCATGTTCTTAGTTGCCTAGTACTACCTTGGATTCCAGAGTCAATCTTGATAAATAGATATAGAAGTTACATGTAGCTTGCTATGCCCAATTCACACCTAGAGAAGCAGATGAGAAATTGGAAGGGTTTGGTGTGAAAGCCACACGTTGATCCAAAGCAGAAATCAAAGGATGTGGAGATGAAGCAACTACCTGGGAGGAAAAGGAGAGACAGTTGAAGGTGATGATCACCTAGAGGAGACAGAGAAAGTTTGAAGCCACATTTAGTCCTGTAGATCAAAGTAACCCATCTGAGGTAGAACAGTCTGGCTGTCCAGAGCCACAGAGATGTTGGAATGGCAGCAGCAAGTGCTCTTGCCCGTTTCAAGGGAGCTCCCAGAATGCCAGGGTAAGAACTGGTACCTTCCCAGAGCACTGCTGCTGAGCAGTCCTCAGATCCCTTGCTACCATGATAATTGACCTTGGAGAGAAGCAGTGAGATTTGTAAAAGGTGATTGAAGCTCACTATGTGGAGCCTGTTCTGCAGCATTGTGGAGTGTCGTCTCTCAGGATGCTTAGGGAAAAGATTCCAAAGCCACTGTCAAACATTGCAATCTATTTGGAGTAGATATTTATGGATGGAACATGCCTGAACCCAACATACTGATAATGAGCTGCTAGCAGTAGTTACCTAAAGATTTGACAGTCAAAACTGGAGAGGGAAACACTGAGTTCTGCACCACATCAGTATACCATGCAAATTGCTTCTATCCTAGTACTGGCTAGCCAGTTTGCACACCCGTGACCTTGTTACCCTGATTGTGCCACCTTAATCCCTCACAACTTTTACTCTTTCACTTTCTCTTTTCCTCTTTATCCCTGCTAAACTCTCTGGATACCTGTGTTAACTACTCCAATCCCTGCAAAGCTGTTGCTGCTACACAATTTCTTGGCACTGCAACTTAGCGAATACAGTCACAATTCCCCTTTCCCAGGTATCCTATTCTCTGCTACTCTGTTCTGCTACCTATAATTCATAACACCATTGTTCCAGCCACCTGATCCCTGACACCCCTGTGGCTGATACCCCTTTCCCTAACATAGCAAGGGTAGAATGGTCGGAGCTAGTTGACTTGGGTACTGCTGTCTTCTTGCAGGGATATCGGGACAAGTTATTACTCAGGTATTTAACATGAAGGACTAACTGGAGGTGGAAATGAAAAAGGTTACTCAGAGGTGACTAAAATCTAGAGACATCAACATATCACTGGTTGTTAGGAAAAGAAGGGCCTAAGATGAAAATTGATGAGAAAAGAAAATTTTACAAAGAATACTAGGAATGATGCAATAGGTTTAGCTTATTGTCTTCTACTAGTGATCTGAATCATTTTATGACATAGATATCCAAACGTTTTGCATTTTAAAAATTACATGAAATTGCACATTTACGTGGTATGTATATTAATTTATGGAATAGGTACATATGATCACGTTAATGATATTCAATATTTTATGCTCTATGATATGCTCATGAGTCTGCCTATGTCAATATGAATTGAGCTCTCTATCAATAAATGGCATTTTATTGTCAAATACTAGAAGATTACTAATGTTAGTACCAAAATGAAAGCTAGAACAGGAAAACTGAACAAAGCTACATGTTTGAAGGGAGGGGTCAGTGGTTGTAAGGGTTATGATGAAAGAGAAATTCTTCATCATGTAATCTGGGAAGAATAGAATATATTTTGTTGAATTACTAGATTTTAACCTGAGAAAGCAAAACATTATCTTTATTTTGCTTTTTGGAAACTGTTTAATGATTGGTTTACAATATAATTTTGAAAATTCACTGATGTGAATTATCAGATTATCATTATCCTCAAAGCTGTCTTTAGAGGCAAGAAGATTGTATTCCTTCTTTAATGAATTAATGGAGTAATCTTACTTTGGAATGGACAGATATCCATGACACTTGTTCCAAAACAAGAAAGATACTGGAGAAAAAAAGAGGAAGTAGACCCAAGACTGATGAAATGAGCATATTTCCTGTTAGGACTTAAAAGGATTTTTGTACAAACAATAAGAATTTCATCTTAATATTATAATTACAAAATCTAGGTGCTACAGGACATCTTTTAAATATAATATTTAATGCTGTTGGATTACTTGAAGAAAAAGGTTCACAGAAAACCTTAAATTCCAGAAAAACTGCAATGCTCCAATAAACACTAAGAAGAAATATAATATAAATATCCAGACGGGTTGTGGGAAAATGGTGAGGTTCTCACAGGCAACCCACTAAGTATCTCTGACCAAAAGAAGATCTAGTGCCACAGCCACCCATTACCTCAAGAGATCCACTCCAATCAAACTTTAAATACCTAAAGTCTTTTTCTACTACAAAAGGACTATGCTAGCAGGCAAACAAGAAAAGGCAAAAGAGAAAAAGTGAATGGGACTCCTGTGGAGCACCTGTACCACATAGGTCTATGCAATGCTGCACTAGGACTTTCTGCAGAGTTTTAGCAGAGGAGCACCCAAAAGCTGAAGAAAGTGCCCAATACTATACCTGTGAAATGTTAGAAGGGAATCTGGTGAAGATCTCCGAGTTAGTGAATGCCTCTCCCATTCCCCCCGGCCCAGCCCATGGGGAAGGAGCAAACTTAGTATTACCGCCACCATTACAATTGCCAGAAATTGGCACCACCGGGTAAGCCCCCAAAACCAGCCTATACCTGCAGCACTGGCAGGATCCCAGAAGGCCCCTGCCAACCCTGCACAAGATCTCCAGGAAACCACAGCTGCAACCACAGCTATTCTCTATGGGCCAATTGCCCAGCCGATTGAGCTTTCTGATGGGACTTCTCCCTCCTTGCTGCCCTGCACAGACCCCTGGCTCTCACAGCTGATGCATGACCAAGCTTCTGCAGGCATTTCTGCTGACACACCGAGCAGCCACAGGCAGAAACCCCCAAGGCTGGCTTCCAGCGCCTGCCACCTCCCACCACGTCTGCTACAGACCAGCTCGGCTCACCCCACAATCCACACCAGCTTGTCACTCCAACCTCTACCCAGTCCTCCCAGTGCCAGGACTCCTCACACCACCACATAGGAGAGAGACCCTTCAGCATCAGCAAAGCCATCCCCCCACCTTGATCTGCTAACACACAGACCCTCTCATTTAGAACCTGCCAACTCCATCTTAGCCACCATTGCACAGGCTCTGTGGTCCAGCACACCACCAACTACAGACTTGTGAATAACACAACTGGGTCCATGCCCTAGGGGTGGTAATTCTCTGAGGGATCCCAAAGCCCCCTGACACAAGCCCACTTCCAAAAGGGATGGATTACATCAAAACTGAACACAGACATAAGCTCTGTTCCTAAGGCTCCTGTGGCTACCTGGGAAAGCCTGGGAACCCAACTCCAGGCCTATGATAGCAGTCTACAAACCTGAAACCCCCAAAACTGCCTGCCACCAGGCCTGAGAATGGAACTCTAAGTAGCAGGCACCCTCCCCAATCAAAAAGCCATCTGCTCCCAACCAAGCCAATAGGAAAGTGGACTACAGCAAGGCACACAAGGTTCCATCAGGAATCTGCTCTGAGGACTACAGGGAGAATAAACTCCCCCAAAAAACCGAAAAATCCATTCTTCAGTATTTTCTTCTTATTTTTCTTTTGCGTTGTTAGTTGTAATGTCTGATCATTTGTTGTTCATTTGTATTTCTATGTGTTACTTATGTGTATTGTGATTTAGAATTTGCTATTCCACTTAAAACTTCTGTTTTTCATTACTATTTGGGATCTGCTTCTACTTTACAATTTGCTAATTTGTAAGTTTTTCTTCTTTCTTTTCTTCTCACTCCCCCTTAACCTCTCTCTCTCTCTCTCTCTCTACCTTACACTATTACTCCATCAGGGCTACCCTGTCTAGTTCTATGCACAAATAAGGCCTCCTTCTATGTGAGTAAACAATAATTACAGGAGTTAACAGAGTAAGCAACTTTTCAATAATATCTGACTGATATTTTTCTAATCTCAGCAAGCCTCCCCAATACACTTTCTTATTTTCATCTTAATCTCTAAGCTACTCCCTACATAACCTTTTTTCAAATTCTTTTCAACCTGTTGCATTCAGTAACAAGGTATTTATTCTCTTCCTACTACATATACATCTCCCCTAAGCTGTTCTTACCCCTCTACTATCATTATACCCAAGTTCTCTTTTGAAATTAAATTTATATCTCTCTAATCTTAACCCTTCATTTCTCATTCTAATCCAGCGCATTGATCCTTAATGATTTATATGTGACCCAACTTACAGTTGGTTCTATATTTGACTACAAAATTGTTTCCATTTGAGCACTTTGAGTACAAGGGGCCCATCTTGTTAACTCTAAAGAGCAGACTACTTATTAATCAAACCTAGATTGCCTCAAAAGTTACAACTATATGCAATCTCGACCCCAAAGCCAAAATATCCTCTGCAAGCAAAGAAAAAGAGAGCTAAACAGGAAAACACCTCACCTTACCACTGAAACCCTAAGATCTACCCATCTACATGACATCGGGTTGGCTCTGGTCCTAAAAGACTATCCTACTCTTGTAGCAGTGTGGTTCTTGTCTCCAAATGGGCAGAACTAACTGCAGAAACACAAGAAAAATAGCCAATAAACAAATCCCACCACCATCTCCACATAAACAAGCTACATAGCAGTCCCAGTATGACATAGAAGATAATGATCAAGATAGATTAAAAGCATGACTGGTAAACCTGCTGATCGGAAAATTGGAAACCCTACATGGGGTTATCAGAGAGTGCGAAGAGGCCAACCAGAAGTTAATAGATGACTTCATGGCCTCCACAAATAAAAAGGTAGAGGAACTCCAGCAGAGGGAGAAAGAATCTAATGAAAAGATAAGAACCTAGATTATGTAGTGGAAAGAAAAGTCTGATAACCAACTCCAGGAGGTAAGGCAATCTATTCAAGACTTGAAAGAGAACCTTAATAAAGAGCTGGGCACCATTAAGAAAAACCACCAAGAAGGAAAGGGGTTAAACACCAAAGTACAAGTCTTCAACCTAGACTGGAAGAAGCCGAAGAAAGAATATATGTAGCTGAAGACAGTTTAGACTCCATAGAGAAAGAGCACACCATTTTTCATAACAAAATTAAGCATGACAGATCAATGCAGGAAATACAGGAAACGTTCAGAAAGCTTAATTTGAGAATAATAGGAATACAAGAGGGGCTGGAGAGGGAAGTCAATGCATTAGGAAATGCATTCAGCAAAATCCTAGCAGAGAACTTCCCAAATATACAAAAGGACAGGCCCATACACATGCAAAAAGCTTTTAGAAACCCAAATAGACCAGATAGGACATCCCACCTCTACATTACAATCCATACCGCTCAATAGCGACTAAAGAAAGAATTCTTAAAGCTGCCAGGGAGAAGAGATCAATCACATATAAAGGTAACCCATTCAGAATTACCTCAGATTTCACAGAAGACACTATAAAAGCAAGAATGTCCTGGAAAGAGGTATGCCATGTCCTAAAGTCAAATAACTACCAACCAAGAATAATCTACCCAGCTAACCTCTCATTCACAGCAGAAAGACAAATAAAAACCTTCCACAGCACGTTAAATCTGATGCAATATACCGCTACCAAACCAGCTCTTCAAAAATTCCTCAAAGAGGTTCTACATATAGAAAACCAACTAGAAGAGAATATAGTCAATGAAGTGCTCCACAAACACAGAAATATGTAATCACAAGAACAGCCAAGGCACAGCTTCCCCCCCCCAAAAAATTGGATAAAATGGTAGGGACAGACAAACGCCTCTGTGTCTTAACCCTCAATATTAATGGTCTTAACTCTCCAATTAAGCGACATATATTGTCCAGTTGGATCAGAAAGCAAGATTCTTCTATCTGCTGTCTTCAAGAGACACACCTTGCCCAAAAAAATGAACATTCTGAAAGTGAAAGGCTGAAATAAAATATATCAAGCAAATGGACCCCATAAACAGGCAGGATTTGCAATCATAATATCATATAAATAGACTTCAAATTAAAATCAATGAGAACTGATAAAGAAGGTCACTACATACTAATTAAAGGATCTCTTCTTCAGGAGGATATTATGATCCTAAATATCAACTCACCAAATAATAGAGTACCAAAATTTATCTAAGAAACACTACTTTCAATCCAGTCTCACATAGATTCAAAGACATTAGTTGTTGGGGACTTTAACACACCATTCCTTTCAATAGAGAGACCAATCTGGCATAAACTCAAGAGAGCAACCTCGGATCTTAAAATATGCATAGATCAACTAGACTTAACAGATATTTAACGAATATGTCACCTAGCAGCATCAGATTACACCTTCTGATCAGCAGCACATGGGACATTCTCCAAAATAGACATCATTCTAGGCCATTTAGCAAATCTGTCCAAATTTTAAAACATTGAAATTATGCCCTGTATTCTCTCAGACCATAAGGGAATAAAATTAGAATTCAACATCAAAAGCCCCCAAAGGAAATACTGTAACACATGAAGGCTGAACAACACACTCTTGAATCATCAGTGGAAGGAAGAGATTGGAAAGTAAACACAACTGTTCAGGACATTCAACAAAAATGAACACACAAATTACTAGCTTCTCTGAGACACAGAAAGGCAGTACTCAGAGGCAAGTTTATAGCTCTGAGTTCCTCCATTAACAAATTGGAGAGATCTGAAACTAAAAATTTAATGAGTCACCTAAAGTTCCTTGAAAAAGAACAAGCTAAACCCAAATTCAGTAGATGGGAACAAATAATTAAAATTAAATCCAAATTAAATAAATTACATTTAAAGAAAAACTATTGAAAGAACTGACAAAACAAAGAGTTGATTCTTCGAAAAAATTAATAGAATTGACAGACCCCTACCAAATCTAATCAGAAAAATATAGTACACACCCAAATAGACAGACTCAGAGATTAGAATGGAAACATCACGGTAGAAATAGCCAAGATTCAGGGGCTGAGAAGGTGGCTCAGTGGTAGAGTGCTTGCCTTGCATACTTGAGGCCCTGGGTTAGATTCCTCAGCACTACATAAGCAAAAAGAAAAAAGCCGGAAGTGGCACTGTGGCTCAAGTGTTAGAGAACTAGCCTTGAGCTGAAGAGCTGAGGGACAGCGCCCAGGCCCAGAGTTCAGGCCCCACTACCAGAACCCCCCCCCTCAAAAAAAAAAAACAAAAAAAGAAATAAACAAGATTTAGGATATAGTAAGAGAGTACTTCTCAAAACTTTATGCTAGTAAGTTTGAGAATCTTAAAGGTATGGACAAATTTCTAGCAAATATTGACATGCCCAAACTAAACCAAGATGATTTAAACCAACTTAACAGAGTCATATCAAGCATCAAAATAGAAGCAGCAATAAAAGACCTCCAACTTTTCCCAGGTGCCGGTGGCTCACGCCTGTAATCCTAGCTACCAGGAGGCTGAGATCTGAGGATCACAGTTCAAAGCCAGCCTGGGCAGAAAAGTCCGTGAGTCTCCAATAAATCACTAGAAAAAACGGAAGTGGTGCTGTGGCTCAAGCAGTACAGAGCTCACCTTGATCTGAAATGTTCAGGGATAGCGCCCAGGCCCAGAGTTTAAGTCCCATGACCGGCAAAAAAAGAAAAAAAGACCCCCCAGCAAAGAAAGGCCTAGGACTAGATGGATTTACATCTGGATTCTACAAAGCCTTCAAGGCAGAACTCACACCAATATTCCTCCATCTCTTCAATGAAATTAAATGTAAAACATACCTACCACACTCTTTTTATGAATTCAGCATAATCCTCCTCCTAAAACCAGGGACTCATCAAAGAAAGAGCACTATACACCCATTTCTTTCATGAATTTCGATGCAAAATTTCTCAATAAAATCTTGGCCAATCAACTTCAACAACTCATCAAAAAAAATCATACACTGAGATCAAACAGGATTCATTTCAGTGATGCAAAACTGGTTGAAAATAAACAAAACGATATAATTCATCTCATCAACAAGAGCAAGAATAAGAACCACATGATTATCTCAATAGATGTGGAAAAAACTTTCACAAGATCCAACACTTATGATGAAGGCTCTGGATAAACTAGGAATCCATGGAAAATTCCTCAATACAATAAACGCTGTATATGACAAACCTACAGCCAGCATTATACTTATTGGCAAAAGATAAGACCATTTCCTCTAAATTCCAGGAACATGACAAGGATGTCGACTCCCTTCAGTCCTCTTCAAACTAGTATTAGAATGCCTAGCTAGGGTAATAAGAGAAGACGCTGACATAAAGGGTATCCAAATAGGGGGAAATGAAGTACAACTCTTCCTCTTTGCAGAAGATATGATCTTGCATTTACAGAAACCTATAGATTCAACTCCTAATTACTTGAGCTGATCGGAAACGTTGGCAAAAAAGAAAGGTATAAAATTAACCCTCAGAAATCAATAGCTTTCCTGTATTTCAACAATGAGAAGAGGGCAGGTGAAATTAGGAAAGCAACCCCTTTTACAATAGCCCCACAAATGAATAAAATACTTAGGAGTAAAGTTAACCAAATGGATGAAGGACCTCTATAACAAAAACTTTAAAAACTTAAAAAAAAAGATTTAAAGGAGAACTAAGCAAGTGGAAAAACCTCCCATGCTCCTGGATTGGGAAGATTAACATCGTGAAAATGGCAATACTGCCCAAGGCTACCTACAAATTCATTGCAATACCTATCAATATCCCAACTTCATTCTTCAATGAAATAGAGGAAGCAATCCAAAAATTCATATGGAACAATAAAAAAACCTGAATAGCAAAAACAATCCTTAGTTGAAAGAGCAGCACTGGAGGAATATCAATTCAAAATTTCAGAACTCTAATAAAAAGCCATAGTAATCAAAATAGCTTGGTCCTGGCACAAGAACAGACTCTAGGATGAATTGTTTAGGACTGAAGACCCAGAAATGAACCCACAGATCTATAGCTACCCAACCTTTGATAAGGGTGCTAAAGAAATTGAATGGGGGCTGGGAAGGTGTCTCAGTGGTAGAGTGCTTGCCTTGCATGCATGAGGCCCTGGGTTCTATTCCTCAGCACCACATAAGCAGAAAAAAAAGCCAGAAGTGGTGTTGTGGTTCAAGTGGTAGAGCTCTAGCCTTGAGCTGAAGAGCTGAGGGACAGCACCCAGGCCCTTAGTTCAGGCCCACAATCGGACTCCCCCCCCCCAAAAAAAGAAGTTGAATGGAAAGAAAAAACAGCTTTTTCAGTAAATGGTGTTGGTAAAATTGGTTAAAAACTTGCAGAAAACTAAAGATAGGACCGTATCTAACACCCTGCACCAGAATCAACTCCAAATGGATCAAAGACCTCTAAAGAAAAGCAGAGTCCATGAAAACATGACAGGAAGGAATAGGAGAAACTCTAGGGTTCTTTGGCACAAGCCAAAAGTTTCTTAATGCAGACCCAGAAGCACAACAAATCAAAGAAAAGTTAGGCAAATGATATTGCATGAAACTGCAGAGCTTCTGCAAGGCAAAAGACATGGCTCGCAAGATCAACAGAAATCCCACGGACTGGGGGAAAATCTTCACTAGCCAAACAATGGACAAGGTTCTCATGTCTAAAATATACTTAGAACTCAAAAAACTAAATCTCCTAAAAACAAATCCTCAAACAACTGCCCAATTAACAAATGGGCTAAATACTTAAAGAGAGACTACTCTGAAAAGGAAATAAGAATAGCCAATAGAGACATGATGTAATGCTTAGCTCCTCTAGCCATAAAAGAAATACAAATCAAGATAACACTGAGATTCCACTTCATCCCAGTTAGAATGGCTATAATCAGGAAATTTAGTAACAGATGCTGGAGGCCATGTGGCTAGAAGAGAACCATACTGCATTGTTGGTGGGAGTATAAACTTGTTGAACCACGCTGGAAAGCAGTATAGAGGTTCCTCAAAAGACTCCACATTGCACAGTGCTGGTGGCTCACGCCTGTAATCCTACCTACTGAGGCTGAGATCTGAGGATCGTGGTTCAAAGCCAGCCCATGCAGGAAAGACCATGAGAATCCTATCTCCAATAAACCACTAGAAAACTGGAAGTGGAGCTGTAGTTCAAGTGGTAGAGCGCTCACCTTGAGCTGAAGAGTTGAGGGACAGAGCCAAGGCCAAGAGTTCAAGCCTCACAACCGACAAAAAAAAGAAGACTCCACATAGAGCTCCATTATGGCCCAGCAATCTCACTTTTGGGATTTTACCAAAATAATCGCAAACAGGGTAATACCAAAGCTACCAGCACAATCATGTTTATCACAGCATTATTTACCATAGCTAAGATAGGGAACCAACCCAAATGCCCCTCAGTATATGAATGGATCAAGAAAATGTGTTATAAATATATACAATGAAATTCTATGCCTCCATCAGAAAGAAGGACATTGCCTCATTTGTTAGGAATTGGAAAGACTTGGAAAAAATTATATTAACTGAAGTAAGCCAGGCCCAAAGAAACATAGTTTCCATGGTTTCCCTTGTTTGCAATTACTAGCACAGGTCTAGAACAAGCAGAGAAGTTCAAAGGCTATGTACACACGAACACATGAGATAATAGGAAGCAAAATGTACCCCAAGACAGGGACACAGTGGTTTTTTCTATATTGCTAGTGTTTTATAATGTACTTAAAATGCACTATGTGAATCTTTTGTTTCTTCTGTATGTTTTTCTCCGCCCGTGTAACTCCTGTTTTCACTGGATCTGATACTCGTGTTCTGCACTTGTACATACATTTTTGTAATTTGGGGAGTGGAAAGGATATTGGGGAACATTTAAATGAGGATGCAGGCTGATCCATTGTGATGACAAGATGTACAGGACACTATGTTAAAAAACGAACTTTACAATGCAGGGTGGGGAGGTCAGGAGGTGTTTGGGAGGGGGGAGGGAAGTGATGGTAGAGGCAAAACAAAGGAAGAGTTAAATGCTTGCTATGAAATGTACTCATTACCGTACTTATGTACCTGTAACCCCTCTCTACAACATTTTTAGTATATATATATATATATATATATTCGTATATTTATGTATAGACATACATTTTTTTAAAGAAAATGAACTTTACAACTTCAGCGGGGGAGGGGTTTAGTTATAGAGGTGGGAGGGAAAGAGTGGTGGGGGAAAACAAAGGAGGAGGAAACAATGCTCAATAGGAAATGCACTCATTGCCTTGTTCATGTAACTGTAACCCCTATGTACAGCATTTTTACAGTAAAAAACTTAAAAAATTAATTCATGAGTCAAAGCAAGCCCTAGCAGGAAAGTCTGTCAGATACTGATCTCCAACTAACCACGAGAAAACAGGGAGTGGCACTGTGGCTCAAGTGGTAGAGAGCTTGGCTCGAGCTGAAATTCAACCCAAAGACCAACAAAAAGAAAAAAAAATGAAAGCACCAAACAACCTGAAGATGTTGTCCAGAATAATGAGTGTGGCATAATGGAATTACATGACTTAGTCACTTGCAACCAAGTTTACCAGGGGAGATGGTGGGTGATTTGTGTGTGTACCAAAACCTGCAAAATTATTTTGCTTTTTCCCAAGGAGGGAGGAAGGGAGGAATGGAGGAGGGGAGAAGAAGTTTGTTTGGCCTTGACTTTTGGTTCAGTGATTGCCTTCTGGAGTCAAGTTCAGAGAAATTTCACTTGTAATCCTACTTACATGCCGGGTAAAGAAGTCATTCCATGGAAGTGGTCTGTGTCGTGTCCTTGGCCAGGTCCCAACCACCACTGGGTAATCCAAGTCCCAATTCAGGACCAAGATGCCTTGAAGACAACTGATCCACTGGGCAGGAGGACCTAACCACGCCCAGAAAAGACAGAAAGTACCATGCTGAGGGCAGCACCAGAGATCTAGACTGGGCAGAGATTTTTTTGTGATTCTCATTTTGTATTACTACTTTGATTCTACAAAATAAACTATGGATTTTAACTTTCTTCCCTCCCTTTGCATAAAACTCACAAAAACCTTGTCTTTAGCTTTTAAGACACTTAACTCTTAGGTCTGGCCAATCATTTCCAGGATAGTGAATTACTTAATTGTATTTTGAACGCATAAAACATGTATATAAAACTAGCATATTTCGATCTTATGAGAAAACAGCCTTGTTCTTCTCTGGTGTTATGACTAGTGTGATAATGCTCACTCAGGTTTATATCATTGTGCGATCATTGTTCCATTTTCTTCAGTAAACAGTTTTTCAGGACAGGAGAGCTGTGAGGGGAGAATATGGGATGAATAATTTATCTGTACTTCTTGTGGCCTGGGAAGAGCTTCTCAGAATGTTTGCAAGAGGAAATAGAACTCCATATAGACCGAATATAGAAAAAGATACACACCTTCAGTGCCACAGAAGGACAAATAAGAAAACTCATCCAGGCTAAGAGAAAAGCAACATGATGGGTTGTTTAGGTGCGTGAAAATTTGTGGATTGTCTTTCTTACCATAGAGAGATCATTCAATGCTGGCATTTACAATATGTTCCAGGACTCATATCTGTTTAAGTCTGTTTCCTCTGAAGCATCTTTGATAGTGACAGAAAGGAGAATCTAACAATGGCACCTAGTTATGTTCTCTGAACGAGATTTTATCTCTTTCCCGAAACAAGTTAGGGTTTTAATGAATGACTTGGATTTCCTGAGAGAAATTCATGTGTATTTCTTGTTTCTATTAAAGTTATCAAATGAATAACCTTAAATTTATAAGATGTTATTATAACAAATATGAGATAATGATATTTATGTTACTAGGATGCACCCAGTTTCCTTTTAGATAGAAAATATTTGGCTGGCTTCCAACTACAATCTTTGCATCTCAGCCTCCAGAGTACCTAGGGATGTAGGCATCAGTCACGTCTCCAGGCTGAGACAAATATTTTTGGTAAGAAAAATCAATATGATATGGAACATGAGGCATGAAGAATGTAGACTAAAAAGGAATATTTTGAAAGCATTAACAAAACTGAACTTATCACAAACTTACTGTCTTCAGTGAGGAGAAAAATGAGAAAGAAGTTACAGAGGTAGACAATTGGAGACTAAAGAGAAGTTAGTGAATATTTCTTTGTTATCAGAGCTACTAAAGATTTCTTTTTAGAAAAATTCAGCTTGATATAGTGGTACATGCCTACAATTCTAACTACTTAAGAGCTAGACAGTGGAAAGTATAGGAGGTTTGCTGTTTGTATGGTAAAAATGTGATACAGATACTTCAATATTTAAAACAAACTGGTGCCACATGTTTATAAGAGGCAAAAGTAGGAGGATAATGGTTTGAGGCCAGTCTAGGCAGTTAATAAGAAACTATCTGAAAAGAAATCTAAAGCTCAACAAAGTGCTAGGTGTAAGGATCAAGAGCAATTATCCAGGAAGTTTGAGACCCTGAGTTCAATCCCTTCTCCTGAAAAAAAAAAGAGACAAGAAAAAGGAAAAAGATTATGATACAATTTTCAAGATATTGTCTATGCATTGTTTGGCTACAATTTCCTTCTTCAATTGCCTTAAAAGTTTTGTGAAGTCATTTACACAGATGAATACAGGTAAAAATATTGGTGTTTTCAAGAAATAAAGAATATGCCTTTTGTAAAGTGTTCTGCACTGAACATGAAATAAAAATTCCATGAATTCTGAAGTTCTTTATGCATTTTTGAAAATTATTATTGGAAGAATCAAGATGGTGAAATTATTTACATTCCTTACATTCCAGAAAACATTATCTGAACACATTTGAGAAGAATTTCTATAACATTCTTGTAATGTATTGGTTTTGCATGTGCTTATTTGCCTTCTCTCTGTATCTTCTTAATTGGGTTATTTATTGTCTTATCCGTGTGTTTAAGAGTCCTTTATATATATAAATAAAAGCTATTTGTGAAGAACTTTATATTTTTCTTCATTATATTAGCAAAAATGCTTGCTATGTGTTTGAATACAAATGGATGACATCTTTTCCTGACTTCAGAAGAACTGGGAATGTTTTCATTCTAATGCAGTACTCTTTATCAGGTCAAGAAAGTTCCCGTATAATAATTTTGACAAAATTCACCACTCTGCTATTTTGAAAAGTGCAGATTTATTATAGGGTCACAGCAGGGAATTGTCCTGTGACCTGTCTCCTCTGCAGGCATGGAACCCTTATTTGCAAACTGTTGATCATACTAGAAGTAATTTTTGCTTGTAGGACTATCACATTTTTGGCCTATGTACTCAGGATGTTTTGCCAGGAAACAAATCCACACATAGAAATTACATCATCAAAACTCTTTAAATTGGCATTAGCAACACATATTTGTATTCTTGATGTGCAATATCACCAATTGTGTTTGTGACAGAATAAATATAAGTGTATCACCTAGAATCTGGGTATGGTTAGTAAACTTTTTGAGAATTTTCTCATACTTTCAGAACTTTCATAAACATAAATAAGACAAACCAAATGAGGTGGTTTATACCTATTATCCTAGCTACTTTGAAAATGGAAATATGGATAGTCACTGTTCAAGGTCAAGCTGGAAGACACACAAGAGACCTTCTTCTCAAACAATAAAAGCTGGGTGTGCCAATGTGCGGCTGTCATCCTACCTATGTTGGACATACAACTAGGAAGTTCACTATCCAGATATCCTAGGAATAAACAAATGCAAGGTTCTATCTCAAAAATAATCGAAGCAAAAATTGCTGGATGTGGCATGAATCAAGTGGTATGGTGCCTGCTTGGCAAATGCCAGGCTCTGAATTTGAATCCAAGTATTTACCAAAAAATTAAAAGTAAACAATATGAAATAATTCTCTAAACTTCTCACTTAGTGTAATTATCATATGTATTCTCCAAATAAACTTGTAGTGAAGGCAGAGAATTAAATAATCCAGATCAATATAAAACTCCAGAATCATAGAATGGCTAAGATTCAGCTTTGAGATCATTCAATGTCTGGATCTTACTGTTCTTAGATCCACAATCTTATAGGAAAAGAAAAGAATGTATATGTACAATACATTTATTTACTCCCTTCATCCAGTTTCACATATCGAAATTCTATCTCAAATGTAATGTTGTAGAAATGGGCCTTTGTGTGTACATGGATAGTAATTAAGTCATGCAAGCAAAACTTCATGAATTGGGTTTAAATAAACAACACCAAATAAATTTCACTCCTGAACTTTAAACCAGGGCCTCACTCAGAAATAAAAAAAACCTGACTATGCTAGCATTGTAATCTTGGACCTACAGGCTCCAGAATGGAGAAATAAATTTGTTGTTTATAAGCAATTCAGTGTCTGGTAATTTGTCATCATACGTCAAAAGGACTGACAGTAAGCCAGCTGAAAAGGACTGTTGTGTTTTTTTTCTTTCTTTCTTTCTTTCTTTCTTTCTTTCTTTCTTTCTTTCTTTCTTTCTTTCTTTCTTTCTTTCTTTCTTTCTTTCTTTCTTTCTTTCTTTCTTTCTTTCTTTCTTTCTTCTTTCTTTCTTTCTTTCTTTCTTTCTTTCTTTCTTTCTTTCTTTCTTTCTTTCTTCCTTTCTTCCTTTCTTTCTTTTGGTTGTGCGGCCTCAAATCTGGGCCAGGGCACTGTCCCCCAGTTCTTCAGCTGTAGACCAACGCTCTACCACTTAAGTCTAGGCCCCAAATCCGGCTTTTTCTGATTATGTGGTGCTGAGGAATTGAACCCAGGGCCTCATGCTTGCAAGGCAATCACTCTACCCCTGAGACACCTTCCCAGCGCCACTTTCTCTATTTTATTTTTCCATCTTTCCAGAGTCCTTCTGATATTGAAAAATGCTAAAGCTCCATAGAGAAACGTTTAAAAGTGCCCTTTTGTCCAATTCTAACTTCACCAATTTTGGAGTGTAAGGAATGACATCAAGTACCCGAGAGACCTAAGACAGGACACTTCATCTTCTTCCGCTTTGCTCATCAGCACCTAGTTCAAATTTACACTATATAAACAAATCAACTAATGGTAGTTATAATAAATTTTAAAATGCATACCCTGAAAACACTTTATGAACACTCTTGCACTGTAGTCTCATGGGCTTCCAAGTCCAAAATAGGAAACTGAGGTTTAAAAAGAGGTTACAAAACTGGTATATTGGTTCATTTAAACTCAGACTGATCTATAATCATGCTTAGGCTAACATACTATGTGCACTTATTTTTCTGCTCACAGAAAAGTTTTCAAGTTCTACACTCTTATATGCTACCATGATATCTTTATCCTGGGTGCTTTACTGGTGCCCCCATGTCATATCAGCTGAAGTTGATACATCTGTTCCAACTCAGATAAAACAGCTGAGAATTGAGCAACGGTACTTTTAAAATCTCCCATGCAGTAATAATGTGAAATTAAGAGTATGAAATCCTGGGCTAGAGAATAAAACTTGTAGACATTCACCAGTGGCTCAAGCATGTAATCCTAGCTCGTCAGGAGGCTGAGATCTGAGGATCATAGTTCAAAGCCAGCCCAAGCAGGAAAGTTTATGAGATTCTTATCTCCAATAAACCACTAGAAAACGGAAGTGGCATTGTGGCTGAAGTCGTAGAGCCCTCGCCTTGAGCTGAAGAGCACATGGAAAGCCCCCAAGCCCAGAGTTCAACCCCATGACCAACCAAAAAATAAAATAAAAGAGGAAGAGAATAAAACTTCTATGATGATGCTAGGCCTACCTCACAAATCTTTCTTGGTCTCTTCTTTCCTTCATTTTCATTGCTGGGGATTGAACCCAGGGCCCTGTGCATATTAAGAAAGTGCCATAACACCAAGCTATATGGCCATTTCCATCTCTCCAATTTCACTCTCCAACTCACCTTGTTCCTGATACCTTACATTCCTTGGTCATAATATTTGGAGAATACTGAACTTCCTAAGTTTTTCATCATTTTACAGAATATTTGTTTTCTCCCTTCCTATGTATCAAGACACTGTGCAAGAAGGATTCTTTTCAACTCCCCAGGCAGAGTTCATATATCATTACATTTATAATAACAACTCACTTAAATAATTGTTTGTCTTCTTCAGACTATTAATAGACCCATGTTGAATCCTAGCTTTTATGTAAACAGGAATAGAATTCTTCTTGTGTTATTTTACTCTTTTTGACTTGGTCAAATTTTCCTGATTTTGTAGGAAAGGTTTTTCTGCAATAATAATTTTCAGGACATTTCTGCATATTGTGTATAATAAAATTAAGAGATTTCTAGCCAGAGCAAACAACTGAGAATTCTAGAGCTTAATGAATGTACTCTGGGTTCCTGTGCACTTGGCACTGCATTTGGCATCTTGGTATTGCAAAAATAGACAATCTATATTGAAAGTTGCTGTCATTTTGGTTTCCCCTTTTCAGCCATATGAAGCATTTAAGGTGTATAGCAAGTAAACTGTGGGAGTATGAGCTGGTAATCTTTTAAAAATATTTTTATTGTAAAATATTGTATAGAGGGGTTACAGTTACATGAGTAAGGTAATGAGTACATTTCCCATTGAGCATTGTTACTCCATCCTTTGTTTTCCTCCTACATTCCTCTCTCTCCTTACTTCCCTAACTCTTCCTTCTCTGTATCCCAAAATTGTGAAGTTCATTTTCAACATAGTGTATTGTACATCTCATTGTTACAATTGGTCAACCACTATCCTTGTTTCAGCATTTTGTTATCCTTTCCCTCCCCAAATTAGAAAAATGTATATACAAGATGCAGGGAACTGGAATCAAATACAGTGACAACAGAGGATATATGAGTTGGTAATCTTTAGCCTTCAAATTCCAAAACAAAAATAAGCAATGAAAGATCAAATTTGTTCATAAGGGTAATCTCTGCCTTCCAAATGATGCTCTGATTCTTCCATTAAAATAAAATCCTGTTCCAGGCTGAAATGCAGATACCCGTGGAAATGATGACATTAAGTTGCTATTATTTAAATATGGCTTCCTATTAATGAAATACCATGGAAAAGGTTTTTACAAAAACTGGATGATAGCAAGAGTCATTTCAGACAAAGTTTATAGTGGGTAAGGTGGGTAAAAGTTACAAAATTGGAACTACATGCTGGGAAAAAGAATAAATTCACAGGGAGGAGTAACTTACTGTTTTAGATGAGCCAAGTTAAGATGGATCATTATGTAAGAAGAAAGTTTGTATTTGGTTCTTTCTAACTCGCAGATATTTTCTATAAAAAAATGAATACTAGAGTGAAAAATCCAAAAGAACTTTGATGATACATATAATATTTTGGAGACAACAAAGATTTTCAGTAATAAAAACAGTTCAATTAATTATGGAATTTATAAACACTGGACTCCCATGTAATCATTATAAGTGATGCTCTTAGAACAGTATGAAATTTCTAAGGATGTTATTGGGTAGGAAATATATGCATGATACAATGAGATGAAAAGTCAAAGTATAAAGTAGGCTCACACTTGTAATCCTACCTTATCACAAGGGTGAGATTGAGGATCATGGTTCAAAGCCAGCTCCCAGAGAAAGTCAATTCAACTACCAAAATGCCAGAAGTAGAACTGTGGCTAGCACTGAGGTGGAAAAAACACAGAGAACAATGTTCATGCCCTGAATTCAAACTCCAGTTTTGGCAATAAACAAATGAATAATCAAACAGATATATGAACCCAAATTGTAGGCATATATATAAATATAAATATATGCATATATGCAAGGCAGAGGAGTATAACCATGATGTCCCAGTGTTCACATTGTGGAGATCCAGGATGGGAACAGCACAAAAATTTACTTAATGGAAATTAAAAGTGACAATATGTTGGAAATGATCTGTACAACTTGGGCGGTGAGATTAAGAAAGCCAGGGAAAGAGGAAGAAAATGAGGGAGGGTGTAACAAGTTACACAAGAAATGTTATAACTGCTTTACTTATATAAGTGTAACCCATCTGTGCATAACCTTGACAATAATATTAAAATTACAAAAAACAAAACAAAGCTTTTATTTATGATATTATATTTAAAAGTATATTTTAAAAGAATTATAGACATGTTTTAAATTTCTAATGCATTGTCCAACTCTACTGCATTATACTGGAATATTGTAAGAATTACTTACACATGAGTCCATGAGTAAGGACCCCAATAAAAATTCCACAAAGAAATGAAACCTGGACCAAAGGGTCCTAATCATAATACCTTACTTCTATAGCAAATCACACAATCTTCCAAATCCTAATTTAATCATGATGATGAACCAAAGTCTCCATTTGTAGAAATACATACTTGCAACAAGGAGGGAAAAGGCACCAAAAGCCAAAGTAATGATACACAATTTTAAGAAAGATTACATAATAAAGGAATGTGTCCCACAAGTTTCCAACTCTAAATCTGGGAAAGTCAGTTATCTTTGTCATGCTAATAAAAAAGCACAAATAAAAGCTCACTGTGGGAATCAAAAAGATTGAGAACAGGTGTTCATTGTGACAGCAAATTACTATGTCTCTCTTTCCTTGTCTTATTCCTACCTCATTCTTGAATTCTGAAGGTCAGATTCTGGGGAGCCAGTTCTCTTAGCTCCAGTAATTAACAAAAGGGTGGTGGGAGATACATAGTTCATGGATTCTCTTTTTTTATTAAGCTTACTGAGTAATAATGGGACTATAAAACACAAGAAAGTCTTAAGTTTTCCACTAATTTTTAAAATGCCTGCTGTAAGAAGAATCAAAATTAATGAAAAAAACAACTCGGACCAAGGGTATTTCCTATTACGTCCTGCAATGTTTTCAGAGTGTCTGCTTTGACTCCAGGTTCTTTGATAAATTTGGAGTTGATTGAATGACATTGTCCCATTTGTTAGGAAATGGAAAGACTTGGAAAAAAATTATATTAAGTAAAGTAAGCCAGGCCCAAAGAAACATAGGTCCCATGGTTTCCCTTATTTGCAATAACTAGTACATGTCTCAGACAAGCAGAAATGGTCAGATAAGTTGATGTTAGGTGAAATGAATCCAAGATAAGTACTCAAATGCTTTTTCTTTCTTATTATTGTTTCTAACATAATTAAGATGATTCCTTTGTTTCTTTGTATGTCCCCTCCCCTGGTACAATACCTGTTTCACTGTATTTGATGTTGGTAGAGTATGTGGAGGGGAAGGGAAAAAATTGTTTATTAGGTTTACAAGTGGACTCATTGCAACAATGAGATGTACAAGACGTTATGTCGAAAAACGACCTTTACAACTTTGGCGCAAAGGGAGGCATGGGGGTGGGGAAGGCGGAGATGAGAAGGGATCATAAGGGGAAACAAAGGAGGAGGCAACAGTGCTTGATAAGAAATGAACTCATTACCTTGCTCATGTAATTGTAAAACCTCTGTACGGTATGTTCGCAATAAAAAATGTAAAAAAAAAAAAAACCCTCAGAAACCATATAAAGATATTTGTGGTGTACTGATACTAGGCAAAATTAAATTGTCATGTGTAAATACCAAATAACATTTACAAGCACAGATCCTAATTCTTCTGTGAGCTAATGTGATAATTACACATTTATACTTTCCAACAAAATCACCATTGAGAATACCACAGCCAATTCCAATCACAGAAGCAATGCTGCAAAGAATTGCTAAATTTTTCATCTATTCATTCCTATAGTTGAGAGAGTTGATTCTGCTGACGTTGACTGTTTGATCCTCTTCCTCCTCATAAATAAATGTGCCTATGTAGAAAAATTTATATCTATATCTTAACTTGATGGGTTTCTAGAATTTCTGGTCTGATCTTCAGTCTGAGTACCAGCTATGGAGCATATCTAGTTTAGGAAGATGGACTATTTCTTAACAAGCAGAAACACACTCTAAAACAGTTTTAACAGAAACATCTTTGATAATGGAAATATTCTATATATGTGTTGTCTAACAGACTAGCCACTGGCAATATGTGGCTACAGAATCTCAAACGTTAATAGTGTGTGAGAAATTAATCCTTCCAATTTCAGTTAAATGGAATTTTAAATAATGAGATTCATCTACTCTGTTAACTGGACAGTGCAGTTTTCAAATAAGGAAGCTGAAGTTCTCACAAAGATGGTGATAATATATATCCAAGTGAAGAAGATTCTATTGGATACTAACTGCATGCCTCTGAATTATCTGAGATTTTATTTTTTATAGAATTCGGTCATCACTCACCTAGTTTGACAGCTGGGAAGAAAGGGGTAGGAGATATACATAAGCTACTTGGGTTACTGAAAATTGTTCCTTGAAGATGAGGATTGTGCATGAATCTTTTCTATATTTAGCAGACAGCAAAGTGTGTAGAATCCTGTAGGAGGTAGAAATATAATGTTTGTTTTTCATTATGTCAAAGAGGTGCTCTGTTTATGAAAATGGGAGAGAAGTGAGACAGGCGAATTCTATAAATATACAAACAATTTATACAAAATTTGCTACATTCTATTCCATGATAGGCCCTGGAATGAACTTTGGTTCTTTGCACATACTATAGATATTTACACACTAAGAAACAGAAATGTAATCCTTTAATACTGTTAAAATACATAGACTATCTTCTTAAAATATATTCGTGGACCTATTTTTTCCTTAATTTCTTCCACACCTGCATTAAGAAATGTCTCTAAAAGAAAAACTTCTAGGTGTGTAAAATTTGAACTCCATCTATTTCTTTTGTTGAATTGGACTCTAGATAGGATTGAAATCCCTATTTCATCTTAAGGCTTAGAGCTAGAAAAAGAATAAGGATTCTCGACAAATTGTCAAGCCTCATTTTTAAGGAGAGCTATTAGGAGAAATATGTATCTGTCTTGGTAGCTAGGAACCTTCAAGAAACAAAAGAAAAAGAATAATTTCATGGCAGTCTCATGTATTTGCATACCTTCAAGTGAACACTAGCTGCTCTATATTCTATAGTATATTTGCAAGAATATTTTCATAAGCTATTTCTAAGCTATTGTCATCCTCCAGAGTAAAGTTCATGTATGTCTATGTCTCATTATATAGATTGTAGTTGCTCAAAGTCAGAACCTATTGTTTGTATAGGTTTCACATGGCTATCTTTGCTTCACTCCATGTCACTGAGGGCTGGGAGATTCACTTCAAATATATAAATACACAAACATACCCACACATATCTGACTGGCTTTCACTATTGTCGTACAAATTAACTCCTTTTTGCCTCTAACTCAAGAGTATCATAAATCTTCTAGCATACACGAAAATGTGACAAGTTCATTATTAACTTGCAAGTAGGTTATATCTCTAGCTTCACACAATTCTAAATACTCATATGAAGAAAAATATATATCTAGAGTTTTGGTGTGCTTTTATATTACAAAGCTCTCAAATTTCACCTTATTTTCCTGGAAGAGGCACCAGTGCTCGATAGGTAATGTACTCATTACCTTACTCATGTAACTGTAACACCTGTACAGTATTTTTACAATCAAAAACGTACAAAAAGGAAAAAAAGGGAAATTGGATGTCACGTATTTCCATTAGAACTAACTAAATATAGGGGCTTTAAGTTTCTACAGGATTTAAGGACCTAGTAAGTTTTGGATATGCCCCAAGGTCATTACTAAAAGCTGAGGGAGAGAGATCTAAAAGTGGAAGTAGATAGGTGACCAGAGAATAATTTTGTATCTTTAGTTCACTGTTACAATAACAGGGGTACAAATCAACATGATGGTTTGTAGATACAGGACCAGAAGACGTACTGGAAACTGACATCAGAGTAGGGTCATTCATTGTGGGAAAACACAAATCAGGAGGTAAGAAAGGATGCAATCACCCGTGTCCATGAAACAACACAGAATGGTATAAAGTCAAAGTGTTAACCAGCCCATGAAGAAGGGGTTTAACATCACTAATCACCAGAAAGTGTTAGTCAAAATAATGAAGAAAATTACCGCTTCATATGAATTAGGCAGGATAACTACAAGAAAAGAAAAGAACAATGCTGACAAAAGTGTGGTAAAATTGGAACCCCTCTATGGGAACCAGTAGAGCATCTCTTCAAACAATTTAAAACAGGATTATTCATACTTGTCATCCTAACCACTCAGGACAGGGGCTGAAATAAAAGGATAGTGGTTCAAAGCCAGCCTGGGCAGAAAATGGGAAGTGGATCTGTGGTTTAAAGTGGTAAACCACTAGCCTTGAGGAAAAGTTCAGAGACAGTGGCCCTGACCTGAGTTCAAGCCCCATGACAGAAAATAAAAAAAGAAGAAAAGAGAATTTTCATATGATCCAATTACTCCATTCCTGTGTATATACTCTAAAGATCTAAAAGCAAGGTCTGGAAGAGATCCTTGTACTCTCATATTCATTTTGTACAATACTCAAAACCTGGAGGCAATCCAAGTGGCCATCAACTAATGAATAGCTAAGGCAAATGTGGTTTATACCCACAGAAGTATATTATTTCAACTTTAAATAGAATTATGTTTTGACAACTGCTATATTAAGCATGGATCTTTGGGACACTTTGCTAAGTGAAATAAGCCAGTCATAAAAAATATCTAATATTACATGATTCTACTTATATCAGTTATATAGAACAGTCTAATTGATAGAGACAGGAAGTAAAATCGTACTTGATGCATATTTTGAAGCAGAGGAGAGCGGAAAATTGTTTTACTGAATATACAATTTGAATCTTGGAGGATGAAAAGTGTGAACACTGATCTTATAAAATATTGTAAATGTACTTACTACAACTATGCTGTATTCTTAAAATGATTAAAATAAAAAAAAAAACCTGGGAGAGGAGAAGGAGAATGATGAAGAGGTAAGTATAATCAAGGGACATTGTATGCCTATGTAGATATATCAAAATGAAATACACTTATTTAACTAGGTAAAGCTAATACAGAGTTTAAAAAAGATAATACATTTTAAGTTGTTGCATTTGAGCACAATTATTGAAAAAAAGAGAAAAACAACAACAGGCTGGGAAACAATTTAAATTGTCAGCATTCTATAAACCTGTGTTCAAAACTATATCTCATTTAAGTGTGTGAGGGTTTTTTTTTGGGGGGGGTCTCTGGTCATGGTTCCTGAACTCTGGGCCTGGGCACTGTCCCTCAGCATTTCAGCTCAAGGCTAGTGGTCTACCACTTGAGCCACACCACTGCTTCTGGCTTTTTTCTTTTTGCTTCTGTGGTGCTGGGGAATCAAACCGAGGGCCTCATGCATACAAGACAAGCACTCTACCACTGAGCCACCTTCCCAGCCACTGTGAGGTTGTTTTTTAAACATGTTTTTATTAGTATTATCTTTAAGTAGTTGTACAAACAAGTTCCCATTCTGCACAACAGTATATGAATATGATGTATCTGACAACATATTCACCCATCCCTCTCAACGCAACCCTTCTCCCACTTTTAAAAAAAATTGAGATAGGTGATTACATAATACTCACATAATTCACAGCATTTTGGAATTATGATACTTAGTAAAAGTCACAAACATATTTTAACCATACAAGAAAAATCATCATTTTCATGGTCTATAAAGTTTGTGAATTTTATGAGCTTTGACAATACCAAGTATTTCTTCCATATCAGGTGATGTTTACGTTTCTTGCCTTTTGTATAGTTTAGATTATTCCCGCTTTCCCTCTTATTCCTCCCTTCCAATCACTGTCTTTGGATTGCTTATTTCTTTTCCTTCTATGACCAGTGGAGCTCATGGGCCTCTTGTTGTGTGTTGTTCTGTTTTCCACTCATTGTGTTCCTCCTTCTGGCTTCCCTCCATTGAGTGCAGATTTTTTTTTAATGTAATGAGAGTATGCTCAGGGAAATCACCCCATTAGTTCAAAATACATTTTCAATGTGCCTTAATTTGGATGTTTTCATACACATTTTCAATATATAATAGCATATGTAGCATATGAAATATGTTTCTTCTTTTTCTTATGCTTGAAAGCAGTTTCTAGTTGCAGATAAAATGCATCAACTATTCCTCATACAAAAGAGTAAAACATTACACACGAGTTCTAGAGCCCTTGATATACATAGCAAAGCATCTCAGGTGCTTACCATAATATCCAACCTTCTTTCTGAATCAGTAGATTTAACTGAAGTCTAGGGTAAGTCAAATAGTGATAACATCTCCCAATAGTGATAATATTTAGATAATACAGATAAAAATGTTACCTGATAGCATCTAGGATATTGCTTTAAGGCCAGTCCACACATGTTCTGTATTTCTTGATTTCCTTCTTTCTGTTCCTTCATCTCACTTCCTGGAATTTGGAAGTGATTACTGGCAATTTAGGGGTCACTTTGGGCCAAGACAGTGAGAGATATATCCTAATGCTGGGGTATGCCTACATCTTCTTGGAATCTTCATGCCTGTACTCTCTTCCTCTGGGCTTTCAACAGATAAGAGACTAAACCATTACTAGTTGCATTTTTATGATCATTTGAGTTCTCCTATCTTTAAGATACTTATACTGTGGATTGAGATGCACATAGTATTGCATATATATATATATATATATATATATATGTATATATATATATATATATATATACACATACATATACATATATATTCCTTTAAGTAGTTGTAGCAAGGGTCATCATTCAACAAGTCAGAAAATAAATACAATGCAGCTTGATCAATATCACTCCTTTTATCATTTTTCTTTCATTTGTTCATCAAAATGTCATTACAAGTTTCTTCTCTTCCTCTTGTTCTGAGATAGAAATTCATCTATTCTAAAGCCAAAGGATATGCTTCCTTCACTAGCTAGATCACGTTCACTGACTTTTGCTTTCTTAAAAACTGCTTAACTCCTGCAAGAGGGAATTGAAGGCTGCCAGACAGGAAGGATTGAGTGTAAGCTGTGGGAAGTGTTCTCATACTCTGCATCTAGAGGGCTAGTAAACATGTTGATCTGCTCGATGCCTCAAACAATTCAGAAAGTGGCTTGCATTTTCTAAAACCTAAATCCAAACTTTCCCCTTCTCCTTCCCACCAAGAATTCTCCCTCAGGCCTCTTCCTACCATAGTGTCTTGGCAGCTTAGAACTGCTTTACCTCAGAAATGGGGCACCAGAAGTCTGCCCTATGCTCAGCCAAGCATCTGGGATCTGGCTGATTCATCTATGGCTCTGAAAATACTGCAGTCTAATCTGTGTCCTGTGCTCAGGGTTCAGTATGTGTGCTTAAATCCATAGCTACGTGCCTCCAGAGAGAGCAGGCTTTCCTCTTTCTATTAGCATTAGGAGCAGAAGTACCAGATAGGTTCTTTATAATAAAGCAGCCACACACAACGGTTGGTTTTATAACCACTAGCTGAGGTGAGTTTGCCGAAGGGACCTAAAGCATTATGTGAATAAGGTGTTTTCAACTGGAAGCTCATAAGCCTCCATTCCTAAGAGGAAGCTGCTGATAATAAATTCTGTCTGGGAATGGACTTTGTAGGAGATAGAATATTTTTCTGTGAAAGTGATTGCTTGAAGGAAAGCATTGACTACACGTAGCCATAATCTTACAAAAAGCTATTTTAACTAAAGTATATCCTGTAAGTAAAATCGTTCTAGGGACATGGTTCAACTCATAGGCACAGTTTAATTCATAGAGCACAAGCGTAGTAAGAATTTTCTAACAATTTCTGGAATGGTTGTCCTGGTTTCATTGATTGCTCTGAAACTGATCCCCTTTCAAACTAGCCAGCTGAGCTTCAAAAGAGGCAATTGAGCAAGATTTTGAACACAACTTCTGATCAATACCAGAAGTAGTAACTCATTAGGGGTAAAACCTACTTCCTACTCAGGCTTCCTACTCAGAGCAGTTGCTTCATTGGCTTCCTGCCAATAACATGCCCTTCAACAGAACTAAACTTTGCCGTGCTAAGTTTCTTTCAACTTGCTTGTCTTTCTTGGGATATTGGCTTACACTATGGGAGTATTCCCAATAATCTGGGGTATTGTCCACAATCTTTGTTATGCAAGGCAGGAACCCTTTAGAAGGAGACACATCCTGCCTTGTTGAGGTAGCTCAAGGTTGGTTTAAACCCACCCATTGTGGTTAATGATGGAAAGTGTATCAGCAATGTCAGGAAAGGGCCGATGGAAGCACCAAAATAAAAAGTTACCTCATGCATTTGCCATGAGAGGAAAAATTGGACTAGTGCACATTACCTTGTTGGTTGGGGACTTTCATGTGCTGAGTGTGTCTTAGGCACAACGAAACTTGAGTCTTGATGTTTGTTTTCATTCTCTGGCCCAAGAATAAAAATGTGGAGCTGGAGGAAGCCATATTTGAGAAATCTCCAGTAAGGGGAGAGTTGAATATGAGAGGGGAGCACAAGAAACTTACAATAGATAGGATTTAGTGCACCAAAAACTGAAATCTCAAGAGATCTGCTAAAATGAGGAGTAAGAATTCTAGGCCTAAGGAACCAAAGAAAAATGATCCAAGGACCTGCTTCTGATAATCCACTGGGAGAATGGTGAAAAAGATCTCAGAACACTATTAAATAATGGATAATTTTTATTATTGAGATCCATACTGTGCACTTGTCCAAACAACAATTTGTTATACATAAGTGCTTGAATGTGTGTGTTTTAAATCTTATATGCTGAAAGGGGAACTCAAAAAAGTCATGTACAAATCTGGGTGCCAGTGGCATGCACCTGCAATCCATGCTACTCAGGATCTGAGGATTGTGGTTTAAAGACAGACAGAGAAGAAAAGTCCTTGAGACTCTTATCTCCAATTAACCACCAGAAAACTGGAATTGGCACTGGGCTCAACTAGTAGGGCTTTCTTTCGCCTTGTGCTGAAGAGCTCAGGGACAGTGCCCAGGCCCAGAGTTGAAGTCCTATGATCAATAAAAATTAATGCTTGGGTGAAATGGATTAAATATTCTGCTCACCATTACTGTTAAGACTGTGTGGCACAGAGACCAGAAAAACAAGTGGTACACTTCCCACTGTAATGAACCTCAGACCCCCAAGGGCATGGAGTGCATGATCTGTCGGCCAAACACAGCTTGGGGAAACTCGAAAGACCCTGCTGTTGCTGTTTGCAAGAGGAGGATCTAAGACAAAAATCCTATCTTCCCAAGGCCAACTATACCCTTTGCGTCTGTAGGTACGGGGGACAGCTGGCATTTCTGGGAAACTTATCAAGATGCAGTGAAGGCCGAACCTGTGAAGAGTTGAGCAGTAAGCACTAAATATAGCCAGGGAAAATGTCTGATGGTATTGTGGAAGACCAGTGCTGGAGACCTTCCTGGCCAACTAGAGTAGAACCTGTGCTTTGGTTCAATTTGCCATCACTTACATCCTAGCATTTCATCCACCTGTCCATTCTCAAACATTTTATACTAGTTAGGAGAGACCCCTTCCCCAGAGGGTCATTCATATTTCATATTTACATGGGTACTATTCAGGATCCTCCCCCAAAAGTTTCCAAAAATTCAAGCCAGGCCCCAGATAGAAGCTTAGGAATCAGTATAATTAGTATAAATAAGTTAGTATAATTAGTATAAATAAAATGTAGTTTGGAGGCTAGGAATATGGCTTAGTTTTAAATTGTTTGCCTAGCATGCATGAAGCCCTGGGTTTTATTCCTCAGCACCAGATAAACAGAAAAGACTGGAAGTGGCACTGTGGCTCAACTGGTAGAGTGCTAGCTTTGAGCAAAAGAAGCTCAGGGAGCATCAGGACTGGCAAAAATAAAATGTAGAGTAGAATAAGATCAACAGAGATTTGTTAATTATACTAAAAGATTTTTTAAACCCATAAATTAAGTGCTCTAGTAGGATGGCATGGGAAAATTAATTCTAGAAACATTATCTATAAAGGGTAGATTTTGTTTTGTGATTGAAGGCCAAAGCTGCACAAAGGACTTAGAAGAATTCAACATTGGCAAGTGAGTGAACTAAAAACTCAGATAAAGGGCTGAGAAGGTAGCTCAGCAGTAGAGTGTTTGCCTTGCATGCTTGAGAATCTGGGTTCGATTCCTCAGAACCACATAAGCAGAGAAAGCCAGAAGTGGTGCTGTGGCTCAAGTGGTAGAGCGCTATCCTTGAGATGAAGAGCTGAGGAACAGTGTCGAGGGCCAGAGTTCAGTCCCAAGACTGACCAAAAATGAAAAAAGAAGGCCAGCTACACATAAAGGGTTTCCTACCAAGAGGGACGGAGGGTTTCCTACCGAGAACGAAGGAGTTTGGCGGATTTTTATCTAGCAGGAATGCAAGTTTCCCTTGTGGGAGAAGGAATGCCTTCTAGTAAGGAGGGTGTTAATGATCACATTGGTCAAAATCATCATTCAGTTTCATAATGCCCAGATAAGTGTCTAATGTTTGTCAGGTATTGACTTGTGAAAACATATATTTATTAATGTACTACGATCTGCGTGTCAATCTGTTCTTATTTTCTCAACCCCAGGGGCTCAATCTCAGGTCCGGCATAGTTTCTGTCAGCTCATTTTGCCCCAGGATTGCATGCTGACCCTCACCCATTCAAGAATTTGGCCCTGTAGGCCATGAATTCAGATTCCAGCACTCCCAAACAATAATCGTGTAGTAAGAACCTGATGGTGACACATGTTTTCCTTTTCTGCAAAAGTTTTGGGTGTCAGGTATGAAATGGAAAACATATGTAGTCCTATATCCTATGTAATCAAAGTAATCAATGTTCTATGTGCCAAAATAATCAATAAAATAGTCAATATATGAACAAAATGAAAAATAAAATGAATAACTACACTGAACGTAATATAGAATCAACATATATATGTAAATATAAATCATATATCTAAAATGTACACGAATGGGATGTTTTCTAGTGTTGAGGATCAGTTTCAGGCCTAAGGAACAGAACTGAATTTCTTTACTTCATGGAGGCGAGCTTTCCCTTCCCTTACAGTGTAACAGATTTACCCAGACCATGAGTTCCAATACCAGTCCTGGCAGAGAAAAATGGCATCTCTATACTATGTGATGCCCAATTCTTAGGTATTTCATTATGCCTTCATTAAATGAATGTGATTGTGTAAATGCTTCATAAAGTATTGATTAAAATCGATCAGTATCCTATAATACTGTGTAATTTTATCCTGGAATCATTCAAGAACTGCCTATTCAATAATACATACATCCCATTCTTTTTGTATTCATATGGATATGAATGAGTGTCTTAGGATCTCCTGCCATTTGGAGGTGGCAGGACCAGGATTTGAACTGTGGGCTCCAGCTCCCACCACTTAAACCTACGGATAGGGAACTCACTGGTCTGTCCCAAAACATCAGCAAGACCAATGATTAGGCAGGCACCAGTGGCTCTCAGCAGTCCTCCTTGATACAAGCCTGTATAGGAGGATTATGGTCAAATCACCGTAGGCAGGAAAGTCCTTGAAACGCCTGTCCAAGTTCAATGTCAACAAAGCCATAAGTAGACCTGTATGGTAGAGGGGTAGCCTTGATCAAAAGCAGCTCACGGACTGTGCCCAGACCTTGAGTTCAAGTTCCGAGATTGGCAACAAACAGTCATACAGAACAATCTGTGCAGCCATCTGGCTAAAGCAAGTCACCCTCTTGTCTCCAACTGAATTGGACAGAGTTTACTTGGAAAGGGGCTGGGGAGCCGCTGTCATCTTGACTCCACCTATGCAGCCTGCATCACAGGATTCTGAATGCACCCCCATACTTTCATGGTTCTTTCTAACCAATGGGATACAAGAATTGTGGCCACTCCCATATTCCATGCTGTCCAGTAGCACCCAGATTCCCTCTGTTGATTGACACCACTACCAGCAGTTGAGGAAGTTAGAGGTGGCTGGGTGGTGAGCAAGAGTCTTGAGGCGACTTTGGAGTGGATTAGGAAACTTACAGCCTAGTCAGTGAGTGGGAGAGCCTGGGAATGTGGCCAGCCCATCTCTCCCATCTTAGTGCTCAGATGTCTTTAACAACCAGACTCTGTGAGAGAGCTGTGGGCAAGAAACAACTGCCAGATCACCGACAGAAGAATCCTGCCATCAGACCTGCAACATTCAAAAAAACAAAGAACACAAAAAAGGGAGGGATCCCCAAGACAAACACCACTGGAGAGCGTGATACAAAGGAAGGTCCAGCCAAAGGTGATGCCAACCCCAGACCACCCCTGCCTTTGGAGGATGTTACAGCCATCAGGGTGCAGAGTGTCAAGGGTCCCGATACCACCAAAGATCTTCAGAGGTGCTACCAATACGTGGTGCCTGCCCTGGAACGCAGCAAAAGAAGAAACCAGGCGCTCTGTGCCAATATCTAACCACTGAATCAGGAAAAGACAGACCTCCAGTATCAACGGGAAAAAGAGAGGGATAAGATAGCCCAGGGGCACAAAGAACTGAAAATAGAGCTAGAAATCCACAAGCCACTCATACAGAAGTTGGTTTTGGCAGAAAGCGATTTACAATCAGCACCGGCCCACATGCAGCACGTGGCCGATCACAGAGTAATGGAGCACAAAACTGTCACCAGCTGCCTGCAGGCCACATAGCAGCGCATGGCAGAGTTGGAGATGGAGGCTTCTGCAGTCACTGCTGCACAGAAGGAGATTGAAATATTCTTCGAACAGCTGAATGATGTAACACTTCAGCTCGAGTAAAAGATCAGAAGCTTCTATGACCTGGAGCAAGTGAACAGAGAGTTGCAGGAGAAGCTGGAAGCACTCTGGACATAGAAGAGCAACAGGAATAACAGAATCTGCAAGCTCCAACAAGCACTGGCAGGGTATGAGGTACTGACAAGACTACTGTATAACCTGAGCTGGATGGTGACAGCAGCGAATCTGGACACAGACACCTTAGTGAAGGACCTGAGAATTGAGAGGTCCACACAAAGGAGGAGGCCCGGCCGCTGACCGAGCAGGTGAACCAACTGACAGAGCAGAAGGAGGAAGGGGCTAGGCAGGTGCTGGATTTTGAGAAAGAGCTGGGGGAACTGAGAAGGAAGCTGGCAGAGCCATGGCCCCCCACAGGACTATCTCAGGCCAAGCAGCAGCTGCAGACCCAGGCCTACCACATGCAGATGGAGTTGAAAAACCTGGAGGAACAACTTCACATCTAGGTCCAGGAAAACCAGAGGTCCAATCTCCAGAATGCAGAGCAGTGGGAACAACTGCGGAGACTGGAGGAGAAGGCAGCGGGTTGGCAAGGAATCCCGGAGACCCCATGATGCACATGTCTGTGCGACCCACAGCTAGAAGAACAGCTGGCCTTGCTGTGGGTTGCTCTCCATAGGGTGAGCGGTGAGAAGGAGGAGTTTGCTAGCATCTTGGACTCTGAGCAGCAAGTGAAGAAACATCTGCAGGAACAGATGGACCACTCAGAGGAGAAGATAGAGAAATGGAAAGAGATGGATGAGAGAGAGACCCAAGTGGCTTGGGAGCTGCAGGAGCAGCAGGAGCAGTCCCTGGCCCAGCTGCAGGAGCTCAGAGCCACCTGTGAGCATCGCATCACCTCCAATGAAAGGCTGAGCTCCAAGAAGTAGGCCTTGCAGCAGCACCTGCAGAGGCAGACCCAGCTCCTGGAGCAGCTTTAGCAAGTGCAGGGCCCGATCAACTGTGGGGACTAGGTGATGCCCCCAAAGTGGCAGGACACTCTCAAGTGCCTGGAAGTAATCAGAACACGATGAGTGCCTGCAGGCCCAGCTGATCTTCCTGGCTTTCCCTGGGGAAGGGGAAGGTGTGAGCCCTGGAGAAGCAAAAGGTGAGAAAGCGACTCCCCTTGATGTGCCCATCACAGAGGATAGAGACATCCTCCAAAGTGTCTCTGCAAGCACTCTTTGAGGCTGACATCCACAGGGGGAAACTCCTGCAGCAGGAGCAGTGGGCCTGTTGCAGGCACTCGATCCACCCGACAGCTCAGTGCCAGATAGAGCTGGATCCACAGGTACCCGCCCCGTGAGCTGCCACCACAGCATGTGTGAGGATGGGAAGTGGGACAAGTGGGAGTCTAAAAACAAAATCTGCTTAATCCACAACCTGCCTGATGAGGTGCACTTCCATAGTCCAGCGAACAAGCTCCACCATCCATGCAGCCAGGTGTTGGCACATATCCACACCGTCCAGGAGTTGCTCCTGGTATGTAACGGACAGATGTTCATCCTGGATCAACTGTGTCGGGAGAAAGCAAAAGGCATGTGCCAGCTGTCCCAGGAGAAGATAGAGAAGAGGAAAGAGCTGCAGGAGCTGCTGTCTCTCCTCTCAAGGGGCTCCAGATGTCGGTCCAGTCTGAGCCCCCCATCTGTGTTGCTGCTTTAGAGGCCTCAGGCTCCTGGGTGGGCAAAATGAAGGAGGAGCAGAAAGGTTTTGAAGAATTGCAACTTCAAGACCGTGTGGAACCTGCCAGAGGAGAGGTCGGGGTTCCTTACCCCCTAGAGGACTCTCCTACAGAGCACATCCTGCCACAGATGTCCCACATCCAGAGCCACCCACAGCTGGCGAACTCAGGCTTGCAGCACTCTGTCCCTTTTTTCTGTAGGCTGATGGGGATGATGACTCCCTATGTGACATATTGAGTCTCAAAATCCTCGGCAGCCACCAGAACTCGGTGGCCAGGTGTCCTTCTCTAGGTCTCTATCTGCCTGGTAATGGGAAGGGTAAACTGTGGGCTGGGTAGAGCAGAGGCTGCTGGGAGGAGACAAAATTCAAGGGATATCTAATGGCCCATTGGTGACCAGGGAAGAGGCCCATGTTATGCT